>NW_027064806.1:24503-48475 GCF_032884065.1 Artemia franciscana
AAAGAGCCTTTAATCACATTCTTTACCATGTGCAATCATAAAATAGTCTAATATCTTCATTTTTTCAATATACGTAGCTATTACCCTCGAAAAATAAAACTTTTGACATAGGAAAAGAGCCTTTAATCACATTCTTTACCATGTGCAATCATAAAACAGTCTAATATATTCATTTTTTCAACATACGTAGCTTTTACCCTCGAAAACTAAAACTTTTGAAATAGGAAAAGAGCCTGTAATCACATTCTTTACCATGTGCAATCATAAAACAGTCTAATGTATTCATTTTTTCAACATATGTAGCTTTTACCCTCGAAAACTAAAACTTTTGAAATAGGAAAAGAGCCTTTAATCACATTCTTTACCATGTGCAATCATAAAATAGTCTAATATCTTCATTTTTTCCACGGACGAAGCTATTACCCCGAAAACTAAAACTTTTGACATAGGAAAAGAGCCTTTAATCACATTCTTTACCATGTGCAATCATAAAATTGTCTACTATCTTCATTTTTTCCACGGACATAGCTATTACCCTCGAAAACTAAAACTTTTGACATAGGAAAAGAGCCTTTAATCACATTCTTTACCATGTGCAATCATAAAATAGTCCAATATCTTCATTTTTTCAACATACGTAGCTATTACCCTCGAAAACTAAAACTTTTGAAATAGGAAAAGAGCCTTTAATCACATTCTTTACCATGTGCAATCATAAAATTGTGTAATATCTTCATTTTTTCCACAGACATAGCTATTACCCTCGAAAACTAAAACTTTTGAAATAGGAAAAGAGCCTTTAATCACATTCTTTACCATGTGCAATCATAAAATAGTCTAATATCTTCATTTTTTCAACATAAGTAGCTCTTACCCCCGAAAACTAAAACTTTTGACATAGGAAAAGAGCCTTTAATCACATTCTTTACCATGTGCAATCATAAAATAGTCTAATATCTTCATTTTTTCCACGGCAAAGCTATTACCCTCGAAAACTAAAACTTTTGACATAGGAAAAGAGCCTTTAATCACATTCTTTACCATGTGCAATCATAAAATAGTCTAATATCTTCATTTTTTCCACGGACGAAGCTATTACCCTCGAAAACTAAAATTTTTGACATAGGAAAAGAGCCTTTAATCACATTCTTTACCATGTGCAATCATAAAATAGTCTAATATCTTCATTTTTTCCACAGACGTAGCTCTTACCCCCGAAAACTAAAACTTTTGAAATAGGAAAAGAGCCTTTAATCACATTCTTTACCATGTGCAATCATAAAATAGTCTGATATCTTCATTTTTTCAACATACGTAGCTCTTACCCCCAAAAACTACAACTTTTGACAAAGGAAAAGAGCCTTTAATCACATTCTTTACCATGTGCAATCATAAAATAGTCTAATATCTTCATTTTTTCAACATACGTAGCTATTACCCTCGAAAACTAAAACTTTTGACAAAGGAAAAGAGCCTTTAATCACATTCTTTACCATGTGCAATCATAAAACAGTCTAATATCTTCATTTTTTCAACATACGTAGCTATTACCCTCGAAAACTAAAACTTTTGAAATAGGAAAAGAGCCTTTAATCACATTCTTTACCATGTGCAATCATAAAATAGTCTAATATCTTCATTTTTTCCACGGACGAAGCTATTACCCTCGAAAACTAAAACTTTTGAAATAGAAAAAGAGCCTTTAATCACATTCTTTACCATGTGCAATCATAAAATAGTCTAATATCTTCATTTTTTCTACGGACGAAGCTATTACCCCCGAAAACTAAAACTTTTGACATAGGAAAAGAGCCTTTAATCACATTCTTTACCATGTGCAATCATAAAATAGTCTAATATCTTTATTTTTTCCACGGACGAAGCTATTACCCTCGAAAACTAAAACTTTTGACATAGGAAAAGAGCCTTTAATCACATTCTTTACCATGTGCAATCATAAAATAGTCTAATATCTTCATTATTTCCACGGACGAAGCTATTGCCCCCGAAAACTAAAACTTTTGACATAGGAAAAGAGCCTTTATTCACATTAATTACCATGTGCAATCATAAAATTGTCTAATATCTTAATTTTTTCCACAGACATAGCTATTACCCTCGAAAACTAAAACTTTTGAAATAGGAAAAGAGCCTTTAATCACATTCTTTACCATGTATAATCATAAAATTGTCTAATATCTTCATTTTTTCAACATACGTATCTATTACCCTCGAAAACTAAAACTTTTGAAATAGGAAAAGAGCCTTTAATCACATTCTTTACCATGTGCAATCATAAAATTGTCTAATATCTTCATTTTTGTCCACAGACATAGCTATTACCCTCGAAAACTAAAACTTTTGACATAGGAAAAGAGCCTTTAATCACATTCTTTACCATGTGCAATCATAAAATAGTCTAATATCTTCATTTTTTCAACATACGTAGCTCTTACCCCCGAAAACTAAAACTTTTGACATAGGAAAAGAGCCTTTAATCACATTCTTTACCATGTGCAATCATAAAATAGCCTAATAACTTCATTTTTTCCACAGACATAGCTATTACCCTCAAAAACTAAAACTTTTGAAATAGGAAAAGAGCCTTTAATCCCATTCTTTACCATGTGCAATTATAAAATAGTCTAATATCTTCATTTTTTCCACAGACATAGCTATTACCCTCGAAAACTAAAACTTTTGAAATGGGAAAAGAGCCTTTAATCACATTCTTTACCATGTGCAATCATAAAATAGTCTAATATCTTCATTTCTTCCACAGACATAGCTCTTACCCCCCAAAAACTAAAACTTTTGAAATAGGAAAAGAGCCGTTAATCACATTCTTTACTATGTGCATTCATAAAATAGTCTAATATCTTCATTTTTTCCACGGACAAAGCTATTACCCTCGAAAACTAAAACTTTTGACATAGGAAAAGAGCCTTTAATCACGTTCTTTACCATGTGCAATCATAAAATAGTCTAATATCTTCATTTTTTCCACAGACATAGCTATTACCCTCGAAAACTAAAACTTTCGACATAGGAAAAGAGCCTTTAATCACATTCTTTACCATGTGCAATCATAAAATAGTCTAATATCTTCATTTTTTCCACGGACATAGCTATTACCCTCGAAAACTAAAACTTTTGACATAGGAAAAGAGCCTTTAATCACATTCTTTACCATGTGCAATCATAAAATAGTCTAATACCTTCATTTTTTCCACAGACATAGCTCTTACCCCCGAAAACTAAAACTTTTGAAAAAGGAAAAGAGCCTTTAATCACATTCTTTACCATGTGCAATCATAAAATAATCTAATATCTTCATTTTTTCCACGGACGAAGCTATTACCCTCGAAAACTAAAACTTTTGAAATAGGAAAAGAGCCTTTAATCTCATTCTTTACCATGTGCAATCATAAAATTGTCTAATATCTTCATTTTTTCCACAGACATAGCTATTACCCTCGAAAACTAAAACTTTTGACATAGGAAAAGAGCCTTTAATCACATTCTTTACCATGTGCAATCATAAAATAGTCTAATATCTTCATTTTCTCAACATACGTAGCTCTTAGCCCCGAAAACTAAAACTTTTGACATAGGAAAAGAGCCTTTAATCACATTCTTTACCATGTGCAATCATAAAATTGTCTAATATCTTCATTTTTTCCACAGACATAGCTATTACCTTCAAAAACTAAAACTTTTGACATAGGAAAAGAGCCTTTAATCACATTCTTTACCATGTGCAATCATAAAATAGTCTAATATCTAAATTTTTTCCAAGGACGAAGCTATTACCCTCGAAAACTAAAACTTTTGACATAGGAAAAGAGCCTTTAATCACATTCTTTACCATGTGCAATCATATAATAGTCTAATATCTTCATTTTTTCCACAGACGTAGCTCTTACCCCCAAAAACTAAAACTTTTGAAATAGGAAATGAGCCTTTAATCATATTCTTTACCATGTGCAATCATAAAATTGTCTAATATCTTCATTTTTTCCACTGACATAGCTATTACCCTCGAAAACTAAAACTTTTGACATAGGAAAAGAGCCTTTAATCACATTCTTTACCATGTGCAATCATAAAATAGTCTAATATCTTCATTTTTTCAACATACGTAGCTCTTACCCCCGAAAACTAAGACTTTTGACATAGGAAGAGAGCCTTTAATCACATTCTTTACCATGTGCAATCATAAAATAGTCTAATATCCTCATTTTTTCCACAGACATAGCTATTACCCTCGAAAACTAAAACTTTTCAAATAGGAAAAGAGCCTTTAATCACATTCTTTACCATGTGCAATCATAAAATAGTCTAATATCTTCATTTTTTCCACGGACGAAGCTATTACCCTTGAAAAATAAAACTTTTGACATAGGAAAAGAGCCTTTAATCATATTCTTTACCATGTGCAATAAAAAAATAGTCTAATATCTTCATTTTTCCACGGACGAAGCTATTACCCTCGAAAACTAAAACTTTCGAAATAGAAAAAGAGCCTTTAATCACATTCTTTACCATGTGCAATCATAAAATAGTCTAATATCTTCATTTTTTCCACGGACGAAGCTATTACCCCCGAAAACTAAAACTTTTGACATAGGAAAAGAGCCTTTAATCACATTCTTTACCATGTGAATCATAAAATAGTCTAAAATCTTCATTTTTTCCACGGACGAAGCTATTACCCTCGAAAACTCAAACTTTTGACATAGGAAAAGAGCCTTTAATCACATTCTTTACCATGTGCAATCATAAAATAGTCTAATATCTTCATTTTTTCCACGGACGAAGCTATTACCCCCGAAAACTAAAACTTTTGACATAAGAAAAGAGCCTTTAATCACATTCTTTACCATGTGCAATCATAAAATTGTCTAATATCTTCATTTTTTCCACAGACATAGCTATTACCCTCGAAAACTAAAACTTTTGAAATAGGAAAAGAGCCTTTAATCACATTCTTTACCATTTGCAATCATAAAATAGTCTAATATCTTCATTTTTTCAACATACGTAGCTCTTAACCCCGAAAACTAAAACTTTTGAAATAGGAAAAGAGCCATTAATCATATTCTTTACCATGTGCAATCATAAAATAGTCTAATATCTTCATTTTTGCCACGGACGAAGCTATTACCCCGAAAACTAAAACTTTTGACATAGGAAAAGAGCCTTTAATCACATTCTTTACCATGTGCAATCATAAAATAGTCTAATATCTTCATTTTTTCAACATACGTAGCTCTTACCCCCGAAAATTAAAACTTTTGACAAAGGAAAAGAGCCTTTAATCATATTCTTTACCATGTGCAATCATAAAATAGTCTAATATCTTCATTTTTTCAACATACGTAGCTATTACCCTCGAAAACTAAAACTTTTGACATCGGAAAAGAGCCTTTAATCACATTCTTTACCATGTGCAATCATAAAACAGTCTAATATCTTCATTTTTTCAACATACGTAGCTATTACCCTCAAAAACTAAAACTTTTGAAATAGGAAAAGAGCCTTTAATCACATTCTTTACCATGTGCAATCATAAAATAGTCTAATATCTTCATTTTTTCCACGGACGAAGCTATTACCCTCGAAAAATAAAACTTTTGAAATAGAAAAAGAGCCTTTAATCACATTCTTTACCATGTGCAATCATAAAATAGTCTAATATCTTCATTTTTTCCACGGACGAAGCTATTACCCCCGAAAACTAAAACTTTTGACATAGGAAAAGAGCCTTTAATCACATTCTTTACCATGTGCAATCATAAAATTGTCTAATATCTTCATTTTTTCCACAGACATAGCTATTACCCTCGAAAACTAAAACTTTTGACATAGGAAAAGAGCCTTTAATCACATTCTTTACCATGTGCAATCATAAAATAGTCTAATATCTTCATTTTTTCCACAGACATAGCTATACCCTCGAAAACTAAAACTTTTGACATACGAAAAGAGCCTTTAATCACATTCTTTACCATATGCAATCAAAAAATAGTCTAATATCTTCATTTTTTCCACAGACATAGCTCTTACCCCCGAAAACTAAAACTTTTGAAATAGGAAAAGAGCCTTTAATCACATTCTTTACCATGTGCAATCATAAAATTGTCTAATAGCTTCATTTTTTCCACAGACATAGCTATTACCCTCGAAAACTAAAACTTTCGACATAGGAAAAGAGCCTTTAATCACATTCTTTACCATGTGCAATCATAAAATAGTCTAATATCTTCATTTTTTCCACGGACATAGCTATTACCCTCGAAAACTAAAACTTTTGACATAGAAAAAGAGCCTTTAATCACATTCTTTACCCTGTGCAATCATAAAATAGTCTAATATCTTCATTTTTTCCACAGACATAGCTCTTACCCCCGAAAACTAAAACTTTTGAAATAGGAAAAGAGCCTTTAATCACATTCTTTACCATGTGCAATCATAAAATAGTCTAATATCTTCATTTTTTCCACGGACGAAGCTATTACCCTCGAAAACTAAAACTTTTGAAATAGGAAAAGAGCCTTTAATCACATTCTTTACCATGTGCAATCATAAAATTGATTAATATCTTCATTTTTTCCACAGACATAGCTATTACCCTCGAAAACTAAAACTTTTGACATAGGAAAAGAGCCTTTAATCACATTCTTTACCATGTACAATCATAAAATAGTCTAATATCTTCATTTTGTCAACATAGGTAGGTATTACCCTCGAAAACTAAAACTTTTGAAATAGGAAAAGAGCCTTTAATCACATTCTTTACCATGTGCAATCATAAAATAGTCTAATATCTTCATTTTTTCAACATACGTAGCTCTTACCCCCGAAAACTAAAACTTTTGACATAGGGAAAGAGCCTTTAATCAAATTCTTTACCATGTGCAATCATAAAATAGTCTAATATCTTCATTTTTTCCACAGACATAGCTCTTACCCCCGAAAACTAAAACGTTTGAAATAGGAAAAGAGCCTTTAATCACATTCTTTACCATTTGCAATCATAAAATAGTCTAATATCTTCATTTTTTCCACGGACGAAGCTATTACCCTCGAAAACTAAAACTTTTGAAATAGGAAAAGAGCCTTTAATCACATTCTTTACCATGTGCAATCATAAAATTGTCTAATAGCTTCATTTTTTCCACAGACATAGCTATTACCCTCGAAAACTAAAACTTTCGGCATAGGAAAAGAGCCTTTAATCACATTCTTTACCATGTGCAATCATAAAATAGTCTAATATCTTCATTTTTTCCACGGACATAGCTATTTCCTCGAAAACTAAAACTTTTGACATAGGAAAATAGCCTTTAATCACATTCTTTACCATGTGCAATCATAAAATAGTCTAATATCTTCATTTTTTCCACGGACGAAGCTATTACCCTCGAAAACTAAAACTTTTGAAATAGGAAAAGAGCCTTTAATCACATTCTTTACCATGTGCAATCATAAAATAGTCTAATATCTTCATTTTTTCCACGGACGAAGCTATTACCCTCGAAATCTAAAACTTTTGAAATAGGAAAATAGCCTTTAATCACATTCTTTACGATGTGCAATCATAAAATTGATTAATATCTTCATTTTTTCCACAGACATAGCTCTTACCGCCGAAAACTAAAACTTTTGAAATAGGAAAAGAGCCTTTAATCACATTCTTTACCATGTGCAATCATAAAATAGACTAATATCTTCATTTTTTCTACGGACGAAGCTATTACCCTCGAAAACTAAAACTTTTGAAATAGGAAAAGAGCCTTTAATCACATTCTTTACCATGTGCAATCATAAAATTGATTAATATCTTCATTTTTTCCACAGACATAGCTATTACCCTCGAAAACTAAAACTTTTGACATAGGAAAACAGCCTAAAATCACATTCTTTACCATGTGCAATCATAAAATAGTCTAATATCTTCATTTTTTCAACATAGGTAGGTATTACCCTGGGAAACTAAAACTTTTGAAATAGGAAAAGAGCGCCTTTAATCACATTCTTTACCATGTGCAATCATAAAATTGTCTAATATCTTCATTTTTTCCACAGACATAGCTATTACCCTCGAAAACTAAAACTTTTGATACAGGAAAAGAGCCTTTAATCACATTCTTTACCATGTGCAATCATAAAATAGTCTAATATCTTCATTTTTTCAACATACGTAGCTCTTACCCCCGAAAACTAAAACTTTTGATATAGGAAAAGAGCCTTTAATCACATTCTTTACCATTTGCAATCATAAAATAGTCTAATATCTTCATTTTTTCCACAGACATAGCTATTACCCTCGAAAACTAAAACTTTTGAAATAGGAAAAGAGCCTTTAATCACATTCTTTACCATGTGCAATCATAAAATAGTCTAATATCTTCATTTTTTCCACGGCAAAGCTATTACCCTCGAAAACTAAAACTTTTGACATAGGAAAAGAGCCTTTAATCGTATTCTTTACTATGTGCAATCATAAAATAGTCTAATATCTTCATTTTTTCCACGGACGAAGCTATTACCCTCGAAAACTAAAATTTTTGACATAGGAAAAGAGCCTTTAATCACATTCTTTACCATGTGCAATCATAAAATAGTCTAATATCTTCATTTTTTCCACATACGTAGCTCTTACCCCCGAAAACTAAAACTTTTGAAATAGGAAAAGAGCCTTTAATCACATTCTTAACCATGTGCAATCATAAAATAGTCTAATATCTTCATTTTTTCAACATACGTAGCTCTTATCTCCGAAAATTAAAACTTTTGACAAAGGAAAAGAGCCTTTAATCATATTCTTTACCATGTGCAATCATAAAATAGTCTAATATCTTCATTTTTTCAACATACGTAGCTATTACCCTCGAAAACTAAAACTTTTGACATCGGAAAAGAGCCTTCAATCACATTCTTTACCATGTGCAATCATAAAACAGTCTAATATCTTCATTTTTTCAACATACGTAGCTATTACCCTCGAAAACTAAAACTTTTGAAATAGGAAAAGAGCCTATAATCACATTCTTTACCATGTGCAATCATAAAATAGTCTAATATCTTCATTTTTTCCACGGACGAAGCTATTACCCTCGAAAAATAAAACTTTTGAAATAGAAAAAGAGCCTTTAATCACATTCTTTACCATGTGCAATCATAAAATAGTCTAATATCTTCATTTTTTCCACGGACGAAGCTATTACCCCCGAAAACTAAAACTTTTGACATAGGAAAAGAGCCTTTAATCACATTCTTTACCATGTGCAATCATAAAATAGTCTAATATCTTCATTTTTTCCATGGACGAAGCTATTACCCTTGAAAACTAAAATTTTTGACATTGGAAAAGAGCCTTTAATCACATTCTTTACCATGTGCAATCATAAAATAGTCTAATATCTTCATTTTTTCCACGGACGAAGCATTGCCCCCGAAAACTAAAACTTCTGAAATAGGAAAACAGCCTTTAATCACATTCTTTACCATGTGCAATCATAAAATTGTCTAATAGCTTCACTTTTTCCACAGACATAGCTATTACCCTCGAAAACTAAAACTTTTGACATAGGAAAAGAGCCTTTAATCACATTCTTTACCATGTGCAATCATAAAATAGTCTAATATCTTCATTTTTTCCACGGACATAGCTATTACCCTCGAAAACTAAAACTTTTGACATAGGAAAAGAGCCTTTAATCACATTCTTTACCATGTGCAATAATAAAATAGTCTAATATCTTAATTTTTTCCACAGACATAGCTCTTACCTCGAAAACTAAAACTTTTGAATTAGGAAAAGAGCCTTTAATCACATTCTTTACCATGTGCAATCATAAAATAGTCTAATATCTTCATTTTTTCCACGGACGAAGCTATTACCCTCGAAAACTAAAACTTTTGAAATAGGAAAAGAGCCTTTAATCACATTCTTTACCATGTGCAATCATAAAATTGATTAATATCTTCATTTTTTCCACAGACATAGCTATTACCCTCGAAAACTAAAACTTTTGACATAGGAAAAGAGCCTTTAATCACATTCTTTACCATGTGCAATCATAAAATAGTCTAATATCTTCATTTTTTCAACATACGTAGCTCTCAGCCCCAAAAACTAAAACTTTTGACATAGGAAAAGAGCCTTTAATCACATTCTTTACCATGTGCAATCATAAAATAGTCTAATATCTTCATTTTTTCCAC
The DNA here is from genome assembly GCF_032884065.1 of Artemia franciscana. Lineage (NCBI taxonomy): Eukaryota > Metazoa > Arthropoda > Branchiopoda > Anostraca > Artemiidae > Artemia > Artemia franciscana. Next base: position 34,737 of record NW_027064806.1, read on the forward strand.
AGACATAGCTCTTACCCCCGAAAACTAAAACTTTTGAAATAGGAAAAGAGCCTTTAATCACATTCTTTACCATTTGCAATCATAAAATAATCTAATATCTTCATTTTTTCCACGTACGAAGCTATTACCCTCGAAAACTAAAACTTTTGAAATAGGAAAAGAGCCTTTAATCACATTCTTTACCATGTGCAATCATAAAATTGTCTAATAGCTTCATTTTTTCCACAGACATAGCTATTACCCTCGACAACTAAAACTTTCGACATAGGAAAAGAGCCTTTAACCACATTCTTTACCATGTGCAATCATAAAATAGTCTAATATCTTCATTTTTTCCACGGACATAGCTATTACCCTCGAAAACTAAAACTTTTGACATAGGAAAAGAGCCTTTAATCACATTCTCTACCATGTGCAATCATAAAATAGTCTAATATCTTCATTTTTTCCACAGACATAGCTCTTACCCCCGAAAACTAAAACTTTTGAAATAGGAAAAGAGCCTTTAATCACATTCTTTACCATGTGCAATCATAAAATAGTCTAATATCTTCATTTTTTCCACGGACGAAGCTATTACCCTCGAAAACTAAAACTTTTGAAATAGGAAAAGAGCCTTTAATCACATTCTTTACCATGTGCAATCATAAAATTGATTAATATCTTCATTTTTTCCACAGACATAGCTATTACCCTCGAAAACTAAAACTTTTGACATAGGAAAATAGCCTTTAATCACATTCTTTACCATGTGTAATCATAAAATAGTCTAATATCTAAATTTTTTCCACGGATGAACTATTACCCTCGAAAACTAAAACTTTTGACATAGGAAAAGAGCCTTTAATCACATTCTTTACAATGTGCAATCATAAAATAGTCCAATATCTTCATTTTTTCAACATACGTAGCTATTACCCCCGAAAACTAATTCTTTTGACCTAGGAAAAGAGCCTTTAATCACATTCTTTTCCATGTGCAATGAAAAAATAGTATAATATCTTCATTTTTTCCACGGACGAAGCTATTACCCCCGAAAACTAAAACTTTTGACATGGGAAAAGAGCCCTTAATCAGGGCTCTTTACCATGTGCAATCATAAAATTGTCTAATATCTTCATTTTTTCCACAGACATAGCTATTACCCTCGAAAACTAAAACTTTTGAAATAGGAAAAGAGCCTTTAATCACATTGTTTACCATGTGCAATCATAAAATTGTCTAATATCTTCATTTTTTCCACAGACATAACTATTACCCTCGAAAACTAAAACTTTTGACATAGGAAAAGAGCCTTTAATCACATTCTTTACCATGTGCAATCATAAAATAGTCTAATATCTTAATTTTTTCAACATACCTTTCATCACATTCTTTACCATATGCAATCATAAAATAGTCTAATATCTTCATTTTTTCAACATACGTATATTACCCTCGAAAACTAAAACTTTTGAAATAGGAAAAGAGCCTTTAATCACATTCTTTACCATGTGCAATCATAAAATAGTCTAATATCTTCATTTTTTCAACATACGTAGCTCTTACCCTCGAAAACTAAAACTTTTGACATAGGAAAAGAGCCTTTAATCACATTCTTAACCATGTGCAATCATAAAATAGTCTAATATCTTCATTTTTTCCACAGACATAGCTATTACCCTTGAAAACTAAGACTTTTGAAATAGGAAAAGGGCCTTTAATCACATTCTTTACCATGTGCAATCATAAAATAGTCTAATATCTTCATTTTTTCCACGGACGAAGCTATTACCCTCGAAAACTAAAACTTTTGACATAAGAAAAGAGCCTTTAATCACATTCTTTACCATGTGCAATCATAAAATAGTCTAATATCTTCATTTTTTCCACGGACGAAGCTATTACCCTCGAAAAATAAAATTTTTGACATAGGAAAAGAGCCTTTAATCACATTCTTTCCATGTACAATCATAAAATAGTCTAATATCTTCATTTTTTCCACAGACGTAGCTCTTACCCCCGAAAACTAAAACTTTTGACATAGGAAAAGAGCCTTTAATCACATTCTTTACCATGTGCAATCATAAAACAGTCTAATATCTGCATTTTTTCACATACGTAGCTATTACCCTCGAAAACTAAGACTTTTGAAAAAGGAAAAGAGCCTTTAATCACATTCTTTACCATGTGCAGTCATAAATAGTCTAATATCTTCATTTTTTCCACGGACGAAGCTATTACCCTCGAAAACTAAAACTTTTGAAATAGAAAAAGAGCCTTTAATCACATTCTTTACCATGTGCAATCATAAAATAGTCTAATATCTTCATTTTTTCCACGGACGAAGCTATTACCCCCGAAAACTAAAACTTTTGACATAAGAAAAGAGCCTTTAATCACATTCTTTACCATGTGCAATCATAAAATTGTCTAATATCTTCATTTTTTCCGCAGACATAGCTATTACCCTCGAAAACTAAAACTTTTGAAATTGGAAAAGAGCCTTTAATCACATTCTTTACCATTTGCAATCATAAAATAGTCTAATATCTTCATTTTTTCAACATACGTAGCTCTTACCCCCGAAAACTAAAACTTCTGAAATAGGAAAAGCGCCTTTAATCACATTCTTTACCATGTGCAATCATAAAATAGTCTAATATCTTCATTTTTTCCAGGGACGAAGCTATTACCCTCGAAAACTAAAATTTTGACATAGGAAAAGAGCCTTTAATCACATTCTTTACCATGTGCAATCATAAAATAGTCTAATATCTTCATTTTTTCAACATACGTAGCTATTACCCTCGAAAACTAAAACTTTTGAAATAGGAAAACAGCCTTTAATCACATTCTTTACCATGTGCAATCATAAAATGTCTACTATCTTCATTTTTTCCACAGACATAGCTATTACCCTAGAAAACTAAAACTTTTGATATAGGAAAAGAGCCTTTAATCACATTCTTTACCATGTGCAATCATAAAATAGTCTAATATCTTCATTTTTTCCACAGACATAGCCATTACCCTCAAAAACTACAACTTTTGAAATAGGAAAAGGGCTTTTAATCACATTCTTTACCATGTGCAATCATAAAATAGTCTAATATCTTCATTTTTTTCCACAGACATAGCTATTACCCTCGAAAACTAAAACTTTTGAAATAGGAAAAGAGCCTTTAATCACATTCTTTACCATGTGCAATCATAAAATAGTCTAATATCTTCATTTTTTCCACGGACGAGGCTATTACCCTCGAAAACTAAAACTTTTGACATAGGAAAAGAGCCTTTAATCACATTCTTTACCATGTGCAATCATAAAATAGTCTAATATCTTCATTTTTACCACAGACGTAGCTCTTACCCCCGAAAACTAAAACTTTTGAAATAGTAAAAGAGCCTTTAATCACATTCTTTACCATTTGCAATCATAAATAGTCTAATATATTCATTTTTTCCACAGACCTAGCTATTACCCTCGAAAACTAAAACTTTTGACATAGGAAAAGAGCCTTTAATCACATTCTTTACCATGTGCAATTATAATATAGTCTAATATCTTCATTTTTCCCACAGACATAGCTATTACCCTCGAAAACTAAAACTTTTGAAATAGGAAAAGAGCCTTTAATCACATTCTTTACCATGTGCAATCATAAAATAGTCTAATATCTTCATTTCTTCCACAGACCTAGCTCTTACCCCCGAAAACTAAAACTTTTCACATAGGAAAAGAGCCTTTAATCACATTCTTTACCATGTACAATCCTAAAATAGTCTAATATCTTCATTTTTTCCACGGACGAAGCTATTACCCTCGAAAACTAAAACTTTTGACATAGGAAAAGAGCCTTTAATCACGTTCTTTACCATGTGCAATCATAAAATAGTCTAATATCTTCATTTTTTCCACAGACATAGCTATTACCCTCGAAAACTAAAACTTTTGACATAGGAAAAGAGCCTTTAATCACATTCTTTACCATGTGCAATCATAAAATAGTCTAATATCTTCATTTTTTCCACGGACATAGCTATTACCCTTGAAAACAAAAACTTTTGACATAGGAAAAGAGCCTTTAATCACATTCTTAACCATGTGCAATCACAAAATAGTCTAATATCTTTATTTTTTCCACAGACATAGCTTAAAACCCGAAAACTAAAACTTTTGAAATAGGAAAAGAGCCTTTAATCACATTCTTTACCATGTGCAATCATAAAATAGTCTAATATCTTCATTTTTTCCACGGACGAAGCTATTACCCTCGAAAACTAAAACTTTTGACAATGGAAAAGAGCCTTTAATCACATTCTTTACCATGTGCAATCATAAAATTGTCTAATATCTTCATTTTTTCCACAGACATAGCTATTACCCTCGAAAACTAAAACTTTTGACATAGGAAGAAGAGCCTTTAATCACATTCTTTACCATGTGCAATCATAAAATAGTCTAATACCTTCATTTTTTCAACATACGTAGCTCTTACCCCCGAAAACTAAAACTTTTGACAAAGGAAAATAGCCTTTAATCACATTCTTTACCATGTGCAATCATAAAATTGTCTAATATCTTCATTTTTTCAACATACGTAGCAATTACCCTCGAAAACTAAAACTTTTGACATAGGAAAAGAGCCTTTAATCACATTCTTTACCATGTGCAATCATAAAACAGTCTAATATCTGCATTTTTTCAACATACGTAGCTATTACCCTCGAACACTAAAACTTTTGAAACAGGAAAAGAGCCTTTAATCACATTCTTTACCATGTGCAGTCATAAAATAGTCTAATATCTTCATTTTTTCCACGGACGAAGCTATTACCCTCGAAAACTAAAACTTCTGAAATAGGAAAAGCGCCTTTAATCACATTCTTTACCATGTGCAATCATAAAATAGTCTAATATCTTCATTTTTTCCAGGGACGAAGCTATTACCCTCGAAAACTAAAATTTTGACATAGGAAAAGAGCCTTTAATCACATTCTTTACCATGTGCAATCATAAAATAGTCTAATATCTTCATTTTTTCAACATACGTAGCTATTACCCTCGAAAACTAAAACTTTTGAAATAGGAAAACAGCCTTTAATCACATTCTTTACCATGTGCAATCATAAAAATGTCTACTATCTTCATTTTTTCCACAGACATAGCTATTACCCTAGAAAACTAAAACTTTTGACATAGGAAAAGAGCCTTTAATCACATTCTTTACCATGTGCAATCATAAAATAGTCTAATATCTTCATTTTTTCCACAGACATAGCCATTACCCTCAAAAACTAAAACTTTTGAAATAGGAAAAGGGCTTTTAATCACATTCTTTACCATGTGCAATCATAAAATAGTCTAATATCTTCATTTTTTCCACAGACATAGCTATTACCCTCGAAAACTAAAACTTTTGAAATAGGAAAAGAGCCTTTAATCACATTCTTTACCATGTGCAATCATAAAATAGTCTAATATCTTCATTTTTTCCACGGACGAGGCTATTACCCTCGAAAACTAAAACTTTTGACATAGGAAAAGAGCCTTTAATCACATTCTTTACCATGTGCAATCATAAAATAGTCTAATATCTTCATTTTTACCACAGACGTAGCTCTTACCCCCGAAAACTAAAACTTTTGAAATAGTAAAAGAGCCTTTAATCACATTCTTTACCATGTGCAATCATAAAATAGTCTAATATATTCATTTTTTCCACAGACCTAGCTATTACCCTCGAAAACTAAAACTTTTGACATAGGAAAAGAGCCTTTAATCACATTCTTTACCATGTGCAATTATAATATAGTCTAATATCTTCATTTTTCCCACAGACATAGCTATTACCCTCGAAAACTAAAACTTTTGAATAGGAAAAGAGCCTTTAATCACATTCTTTACCATGTGCAATCATAAATAGTCTAATATCTTCATTTCTTCCACAGACCTAGCTCTTACCCCCGAAAACTATAACTTTTCACATAGGAAAAGAGCCTTTAATCACATTCTTTACCATGTACAATCCTAAAATAGTCTATATCTTCATTTTTTCCACGGACGAAGCTATTACCCTCGAAAACTAAAACTTTTGACATAGGAAAAGAGCCTTTAATCACGTTCTTTACCATGTGCAATCATAAAATAGTCTAATATCTTCATTTTTTCCACAGACATAGCTATTACCCTCGAAAACTAAAACTTTTGACATAGGAAAAGAGCCTTTAATCACATTCTTTACCATGTGCAATCATAAAATAGTCTAATATCTTCATTTTTTCCACGGACATAGCTATTACCCTTGAAAACAAAAACTTTTGACATAGGAAAAGAGCCTTTAATCACATTCTTAACCATGTGCAATCACAAAATAGTCTAATATCTTTATTTTTTCCACAGACATAGCTTAAACCCGAAAACTAAAACTTTTGAAATAGGAAAAGAGCCTTTAATCACATTCTTTACCATGTGCAATCATAAAATAGTCTAATATCTTCATTTTTTCCACGGACGAAGCTATTACCCTCGAAAACTAAAACTTTTGAAATTGGAAAAGAGCCTTTAATCACATTCTTTACCATGTGCAATCATAAAATTGTCTAATATCTTCATTTTTTCCACAGACATAGCTATTACCCTCGAAAACTAAAACTTTTGACATAGGAAAAGAGCCTTTAATCACATTTTTTACCGTGTGCAATCATAAAATAGTCTAATACCTTCATTTTTTCAACATACGTAGCTCTTACCCCCGAAACTAAAACTTTTGACAAAGGAAAATAGCCTTTAATCACATTCTTTACCATGTGCAATCATAAAATTGTCTAATATCTTCATTTTTTCAACATACGTAGCAATTACCCTCGAAAACTAAAACTTTTGACATAGGAAAAGAGCCTTTAATCACATTCTTTACCATGTGCAATCATAAAACAGTCTAATATCTGCATTTTTTCAACATACGTAGCTATTACCCTCGAAAACTAAAACTTTTGAAACAGGAAAAGAGCCTTTAATCACATTCTTTACCATGTGCAGTCATAAAATAGTCTAATATCTTCATTTTTTCCACGGACGAAGCTATTACCCTCGAAAACTAAAACTTTTGAAATAGAAAAAGAGCCTTTAATCACATTCTTTACCATGTGCAATCATAAAATAGTCTAATATCTTCATTTTTTCCACGGACGAAGCTATTACCCCCGAAAACTAAAACTTTTGACATAAGAAAAGAGCCTTTAATCACATTCTTTACCATGTGCAATCATAAAATAGTCTAATATCTTCATTTTTTCCAGGGACGAAGCTATTACCCTCGAAAACTAAAACTTTTGAAATAGAAAAAGAGCCTTTAATCACATTCTTTACCATGTGCAATCATAAAATAGTCTAATATCTTCATTTTTTCCACGGACGAAGCTATTACCCCCGAAAACTAAAACTTTTGACATAAGAAAAGAGCCTTTAATCACATTCTTTACCATGTGCAATCATAAAATTGTCTAATATCTTCATTTTTTCCGCAGACATAGCTATTACCCTCGAAAACTAAAACTTTTGAAATTGGAAAAGAGCCTTTAATCACATTCTTTACCATGTGCAATCATAAAATAGTCTAATATCTTCATTTTTTCAACATACGTAGCTCTTACCCCCCAAAAACTAAAACTTTTGACATAGGAAAAGAGCCTTTAATCACATTCTTTACCATGTCCAATCATAAAATTGTCTAATATCTTCATTTTTTCCACAGAAATAGCTTTTACCCTCGAAAACAAAAACTTTTGACATAGGAAAAGAGCCTTTAATCACATTCTTTACCATGTGCAATCATAAAATAGTCTAATATATAAATTTTTTCCACGGACGAAGCTATTACCCTCGAAAACTAAAACTTTTGACATAGGAAAAGAGCCTTTAATCACATTCTTTACCATGTGCAATCATAAATAGTCTAATATCTTCATTTTTTCCACAGACGTAGCTCTTACCCCCAAAAACTAAAACTTTTGAAATAGGAAAAGAGCCTTTAATCACATTCTTTACCATGTGCAATCATAAAATAGTCTAATATCTTCATTTTTTCAACATACGTAGCTCTTACCCCCGAAAACTAAAACTTTTGACATAGGAAACGAGCCTTTAATCACATTCTTTACCATGTGCAATCATAAAATAGTCTAATATCTTCATTTTTTCCACGGACGAAGCTATTACCCTCGAAACTAAACCTTTTGAAATAGGAAAAGAGTCTTTAATCACATTCTTTACCATGTGCAATCATAAAATAGTCTAATAACTTCATTTTTCCACGGACGAAGCTATTACCATCGATAACTAAAACTTTTGATATAGGAAAAGAGCCTTTAATCACATTCTTTACCATGTGTAATGATGAAATAGTTTAATATCTTCATTTTTTCCACGGACGAAGTTATTACCCCCGAAAACTAAAACTTTTGACATAGGAAAAGAGCCTTTAATCACATTCTTTACAATGTGCAATCATAAAATAGTCCAATATCTTCATTTTTTCAACATACGTAGCTATTACCCCCGAAAACTAAAACTTTTGAAATAGGAAAAGAGCCTTTAATCACATTCTTTACCATGTGCAATCATAAAATTGTCTAATATCTTCATTTTTTCCACGGACGAAGCTATTAAGCCCGAAAACTAAAACTTTTGACCTAGGAAAAGAGCCTTTAATCACATTCTTTTCCATGTGCAATGAAAAATAGTATAATATCTTCATTTTTTCAACATACGTAGCTCTTACCCCCGAAAACTAAAACTTCTGAAATAGGAAAAGCGCCTTTAATCACATTATTTACCATGTGCAATCATAAAATAGTCTATATCTTCATTTTTTCCAGGGACGAAGCTATTACCCTAGAAAACTAAATTTTGACATAGGAAAAGAGCCTTTAATCACATTCTTTACCATGTGCAATCATAAAATAGTCTAATATCTTCATTTTTTCAACATACGTAGCTATTACCCTCGAAAACTAAAACTTTTGAAATAGGAAAACAGCCTTTAATCACATTCTTTACCATGTGCAATCATAAAAATGTCTAATATCTTCATTTTTTCCACAGACATAGCTATTACCCTAGAAAACTAAAACTTTTGACATAGGAAAAGAGCCTTTAATCACATTCTTTACCATGTGCAATCATAAAATAGTCTAATATCTTCATTTTTTCCACAGACATAGCCATTACCCTCGAAAACTAAAACTTTTGAAATAGGAAAAGGGCTTTTAATCACATTCTTTACCATGTGCAATCATAAAATAGTCTAATATCTTCATTTTTTCCACAGACATAGCTATTACCCTCGAAAACTAAAACTTTTGAAATAGGAAAAGAGCCTTTATCACATTCTTTACCATGTGCAATCATAAATAGTCTAATATCTTCATTTTTTCCACGGACGAAGCTATTACCCTCGAAAACTAAAACTTTTGACATAGGAAAAGAGCCTTTAATCACATTCTTTACCATGTGCAATCATAAAATAGTCTAATATCTTCATTTTTACCACAGACGTAGCTCTTACCCCCGAAAACTAAAACTTTTGAAATAGTAAAAGAGCCTTTAATCACATTCTTTACCATTTGCAATCATAAAATAGTCTAATATATTCATTTTTTCCACAGACCTAGCTATTACCCTTGAAAACAAAAACTTTGACATAGGAAAAGAGCCTTTAATCACATTCTTAACCATGTGCAATCACAAAATAGTCAAATATCTTTATTTTTTCCACAGACATAGCTTAAAACCCGAACACTAACACTTTTGACATAGGAAAAGAGCCTTTAATCACATTCTTTACCATGTGCAATCATAAAATAGGCTAATATCTTCATTTTTTCCACGGACGAAGCTATTACCCTCGAAAACTACAACTTTTGAAATGGAAAAGAGCCTTTAATCACATTCTTTACCATGTGCAATCATAAAATTGTCTAATATCTTCATTTTTTCCAAAGACATAGCTATTACCCTCGAAAACTAAAACTTCTGACATAGGAAAAAAGCCTTTAATCACATTCTTTACCATGTGCAATCATAAAATAGTCTAATATCTTCATTTTTTCACATACGTAGCTCTTACCCCCCCAAAAACTAAAACTTTTGACATAGGAAAAGAGCCTTTAATCACACTCTTTACCATGTCCAATCATAAATTGTCTAATTTCTTCATTTTTTCCACAGACATAGCTTTTACCCTTGAAAACTAAACTTTTGACATAGGAAAAGAGCCTTTAATCACATTCTTTACCATGTGCAATCATAAAATAGTCTAATATCTAAATTTTTTCCACGGACGAAGCTATTACCCTCGAAAACTAAAACTTTTGACATAGGAAAAGAGCCTTTAATCACATTCTTTACCATGTGCAATCATAAAATAGTCTAATATCTTCATTTTTTCCACAGACGTAGCTCTTACCCCCCAAAAACTAAAACTTTTGAAATAGGAAAAGAGCCTTTAATCACATCTTTACCATGTGCAATCATAAAATAGTCTAAAATCTTCATTTTTTCAACATACGTAGCTCTTACCCCCGAAAACTAAAACTTTTGACATAGGAAACGAGCCTTTAATCACATTCTTTACCATGTGCAATCATAAAATAGTCTAAAATCTTCATTTTTTCCACGAACGAAGCTATTACCCTCGAAAACTAAAACTTTTGAAATAGGAAAAGAGTCTTTAATCACATTCTTTACCATGTGCAATCATAAAATAGTCTAATATCTTCATTTTTTCCACGGACGAAGCTATTACCATCGATAACTAAAACTTTTGACATAGGAAAAGAGCCTTTAATCACATTCTTTACCATGTGTAATCATGAAATAGTTTAATATCTTCATTTTTTCCACGGACGAAGTTATTACCCACGAAAACTAAAACTTTTGACATAGGAAAAGAGCCTTTAATCACATTCTTTACAATGTGCAATCATAAAATAGTCCAATATCTTCATTTTTTCAACATACGTAGCTATTACCCCCGAAAACTAAAACTTTTGAAATAGGAAAAGAGCCTTTAATCACATTCTTTACCATGTGCAATCATAAAATTGTCTAATATCTTCATTTTTTCCACGGACGAAGCTATTAAGCCCGAAAACTAAAACTTTTGACCTAGGAAAAGAGCCTTTAATCACATTCTTTTCCATGTGCAATGAAAAAATAGTATAATATCTTCATTTTTTCCACGGATGAAGCTATTACCCCCGAAAACTAAAACTTTTGACATGGGAAAAGAGCCCTTAATCAGGGCTCTTTACCATGTGCAATCATAAAATTGTCTAATATCTTCATTTTTTCCACAGACATAGCTATTACCCTCGAAAACTAAAACTTTTGAAATAGGAAAAGAGCCTTTAATCACATTCTTTACCATGTGTAATCATAAAATTGTTTAATATCTACATTTTTTCAACATACGTATCTATTACCCTCAAAAACTAAAACTTTTGAAATAGGAAAAGAGCCTTTAATCACATTCTTTACCATGTGCAATCATAAAATTGTCTAATATCTTCATTTTTTCCACCGACATAACTATTACCCTCGAAAACTAAAACTTTTGACATAGGAAAAGAGCCTTTAATCACATTCTTTACCATGTGCAATCATAAAATAGTCTAATATCTTCATTTTTTCAACATACCTTTCATCACATTCTTTACCATATGCAATCATAAAATAGTCTAATATCTTCATTTTTTCAACATACGTAGCTATTACCCTCGAAAACTAAAACTTTTGAAATAGGAAAAGAGCCTTTAATCACATTCTTTACCATGTGCAATCATAAAATAGTCTAATATCTTCATTTTTTCAACATACGTAGCTCTTACCCCCGAAAACTAAAACTTTTGACATAGGAAAAGAGCCTTTAATCACATTCTTAACCATGTGCAATCATAAAATAGTCTAATATCTTCATTTTTTCCACAGACATAGCTATTACCCTTGAAAACTAAAACTTTTGAAATAGGAAAAGGGCCTTTAATCACATTCTTTACCATGTGCAATCATAAAATAGTCTAATATTTTCATTTTTTCCACAGACATAGCTATTACCCTCGAAAACTAAAACTTTTGAAATAGGAAAAGAGCCTTTAATCACATTCTTTACCATGTGCAATCATAAAATAGTCTAATATCTTCATTTTTTCCACGGACGAAGCTATTACCCTCGAAAACTAAAACTTTTGACATAGGAAAAGAGCCTTTAATCACATTCTTTACCATGTGCAATCATAAAATAGCCTAATATCTTCATTTTTTCCACGGACGAAGCTATTACCCTCGAAAACTAAAATTTTTGACATAGGAAAAGAGCCTTTAATCACATTCTTTACCATGTACAATCATAAAATAGTCTAATATCTTCATTTTTTCCACAGACGTAGCTCTTACCCCCGAAAACTAAAACTTTTGAAATAGGAAGAAGAGCCTTTAATCACATTCTTTACCATGTGCAATCATAAAATAGTCTAATATCTTCATTTTTTCCACAGACATAGCTATTACCCTCGAAAACTAAAACTTTTGACATAGGAAAAGAGCCTTTAATCACATTCTTTACCATGTGTAATCATGACATAGTTTAATATCTTCATTTTTTCCACGGAAGAAGTTATTACCCCCGAAAACTAAAACTTTTGACATAGGAAAAGAGCCTTTAATCACATTCTTTACAATGTGCAATCATAAATAGTCCAATATCTTCATTTTTTCAACATACGTAGCTATTACCCCCGAAAACTAAAACTTTTGAAATAGGAAAAGAGCCTTTAATCACATTCTTTACCATGTGCAATCATAAAATTGTCTAATATCTTCATTTTTTTCCACGGACGAAGCTATTAAGCCCGAAAACTAAAACTTTTGACCTAGGAAAAGAGCCTTTAATCACATTCTTTTCCATGTGCAATGAAAAAATAGTATAATATCTTCAATTTTTCCACGGACGAAGCTATTACCCCCGAAAACTAAAACTTTTGACATGGGAAAAGAGCCCTTAATCAGGGCTCTTTACCATGTGCAATCATAAAATTGTCTAATATCTTCATTTTTTCCACAGACATAGCTATTACCCTCGAAAACTAAAACTTTTGAAATAGGAAAAGAGCCTTTAATCACATTCTTTACCATGTGTAATCATAAAATTGTTTAATATCTACATTTTTTCAACATACGTATCTATTACCCTCGAAAACTAAAACTTTTGAAATAGGAAAAGAGCCTTTAATCACATTCTTTACCATGTGCGCAATCATAAAATTGTCTAATATCTTCATTTTTTCCACCGACATAACTATTACCCTCGAAAACTAAAACTTTTGACATAGGAAAAGAGCCTTTAATCACATTCTTTACCATGTGCAATCATAAAATAGTCTAATATCTTCATTTTTTCTTCATACCTTTCATCACATTCTTTACCATATGCAATCATAAAATAGTCTAATATTTCGTTTTTTCAACATACGTAGCTATTACCCTCGAAAACTAAAACTTTTGAAATAGGAAAAGAGCCTTTAATCACATTCTTTACCATGTGCAATCATAAAATAGTCTAATATCTTCATTTTTTCAAAATACGTAGCTCTTACCCCCGAAAACTAAAACTTTTGACATAGGAAAAGAGCCTTTAATCACATTCTTAATCCTGTGCAATCATAAAATAGTCTAATATCTTCATTTTTTCCACAGA
>NW_027064806.1:48575-68630 GCF_032884065.1 Artemia franciscana
ATGTCTGTGGAAAAAATGAAGATATTAGACAATTTTATGATTGCACATGGTAAAGAGCCCTGATTAAGGGCTCTTTTCCCATGTCAAAAGTTTTAGTTTTCGGGGGTAATAGCTTCGTCCGTGGAAAAAATGAAGATATTATACTATTTTTTCATTGCACATGGAAAAGAATGTGATTAAAGGCTCTTTTCCTAGGTCAAAAGTTTTAGTTTTCGGGGGTAATAGCTTCGTCCGTGGAAAAAATGAAGATATTAGACAATTTTATGATTGCACATGGTAAAGAATGTGATTAAAGGCTCTTTTCCTATTTCAAAAGAATTAGTTTTCGGGGGTAATAGCTACGTATGTTGAAAAAATGAAGATATTGGACTATTTTATGATTGCACATTGTAAAGAATGTGATTAAAGGCTCTTTTCCTATGTCAAAAGTTTTAGTTTTCGGGGGTTATAACTTCGTCCGTGGAAAAAATAAAGATATTAAACTATTTCATGATTACACATGGTAAAGAATGTGATTAAAGGCTCTTTTCCTATGTCAAAAGTTTTAGTTTTCGAGGGTAATAGCTTCGTCCGTGGAAAAAATGAAGATATTAGACTATTTTATGATTGCACATGGTAAAGAATGTGATTAAAGGCTCTTTTCCTATGTCAAAAGTTTTAGTTTTCGAGGGTAATAGCTTCGTCCGTGGAAAAAATTTAGATATTAGACTATTTTATGATTGCACATGGTAAAGAATGTGATTAAAGGCTCTTTTCCTATGTCAAAATTTTTAGTTTTCGAGGGTAAAAGCTATGTCTGTGGAAAAAATGAAGATATTAGACAATTTTATGATTGGACATGGTAAAGAATGTGATTAAAGGCTCTTTTCCTATGTCAAAAGTTTTAGTTTTTGGGGGGTAAGAGCTACGTATGTTGAAAAAATGAAGATATTAGACTATTTTATGATTGCACATGGTAAAGAATGTGATTAAAGGCTCTTTTCCTATGTCAAAAGTTTTAGTTTTCGAGGGTAATAGCTATGTCTGTGGAAAAAATGAAGATATTAGACAATTTTATGATTGCACATGGTAAAGAATTTGATTAAAGGCTCTGTTCCAATTTCAAAAGTTTTAGTTTTCGAGGGTAATAGCTTCGTCCGTGGAAAAAATGAAGATATTAGACTATTTTATGATTGCACATGGTAAAGAATGTGATTAAAGGCTCTTTTCCTACTTCAAAAGTTTTAGTTTTCGGGTTTTAAGCTATGTCTGTGGAAAAAATAAAGATATTAGACTATTTTGTGATTGCACATGGTTAAGAATGTGATTAAAGGCTCTTTTCCTATGTCAAAAGTTTTAGTTTTCGAGGGTAATAGCTATGTCTGTGGAAAAAATGAAGATATTAAACTATTTGATGATTGTACATGGTAAAGAATGTGATTAAAGGCTCTTTTCCTATGTGAAAAGTTTTAGTTTTCGGGGGTAAGAGCTAGGTCTGTGGAAGAAATGAAGATATTAGACTATTTTATGATTGCACATGGTAAAGAATGTGATTAAAGGCTCTTTTCCTATTTCAAAAGTTTTAGTTTTCGAGGGTAATAGCTATGTCTGTGGGAAAAATGAAGATATTAGACTATATTATAATTGCACATGGTAAAGAATGTGATTAAAGGCTCTTTTCCTATGTCAAAAGTTTTAGTTTTGGAGGGTAATAGCTATGTCTGTGGAAAAAATGAAGATATTAGACAATTTTATGATTGCACATGGTAAAGAATGTGATTAAAGGCTCTTTTCCAATTTCAAAAGTTTTAGTTTTCGAGGGTAATAGCTTCGTCCGTGGAAAAAATTAAGATATTAGACTATTTTATGATTGCACATGGTAAAAAATGTGATTAAAGGTTCTTTTCCTATTTCAAAAGTTTTAGTTTTCAGGTTTTAAGCTATGTCTGTGGAAAAAATAAAGATATTAGACTATTTTGTGATTGCACATGCTTAAGAATGTGATTAAAGGCTCTTTTCCTATGTCAAAAGTTTTAGTTTTCGAGGGTAATAGCTATGTCTTTGGAAAAAATGAAGATATTAGACTATTTTATGATTGCACATGGTAAAGAACGTGATTAAAGGCTCTTTTCCTATGTCAAAAGTTTTAGTTTTCGAGGGTAATAGCTTCGTCCGTGGAAAAAATGAAGATATTAGACTATTTTATGATTGTACATGGTAAAGAATGTGATTAAAGGCTCTTTTCCTATTTCAAAAGAATTAGTTTTCGGGGGTAATAGCTACGTATGTTGAAAAAATGAAGATATTGGACTATTTTATGATTGCACATTGTAAAGAATGTGATTAAAGGCTCTTTTCCTATGTCAAAAGTTTTAGTTTTCGGGGGTAATAACTTCGTCCGTGGAAAAAATGAAGATATTAAACTATTTCATGATTACACATGGTAAAGAATGTGACTAAAGGCTCTTTTCCTATGTCAAAAGTTTTAGTTTTCGGGGGTAATAGCTTCGTCCGTGGAAAAAATGAAGATATTAAACTATTTCATGATTACACATGGTAAAGAATGTGATTAAAGGCTCTTTTCCTATGTCAAAAGTTTTAGTTTTCGAGGGTAATAGCTTCGTCCGTGGAAAAAATGAAGATATTAGACTATTTTATGATTGCACATGGTAAAGAATATGATTAAAGGCTCTTTTCCTATTTCAAAAGTTTTAGTTTTCGAGGGTAATAGCTTCGTCCGTGGAAAAAATGAAGATTTTAGACTATTTTATGATTGCACATGGTAAAGAATGTGATTAAAGGCTCGTTTCCTATGTCAAAAGTTTTAGTTTTCGGGGGTAAGAGCTACGTATGTTGAAAAAATGAAGATATTAGACTATTTTATGATTGCGCATGGTAAAGAATGTGATTAAAGGCTCTTTTCCTATTTCAAAAGTTTTAGTTTTTGGGGGTAAGAGCTACGTCTGTGGAAAAAATGAAGATATTAGACTATTTTATGATTGCACATGGTAAAGAATGTGATTAAAGGCTCTTTTCCTATGTCAAAAGTTTTAGTTTTCGAGGGTAATAGCTTCGTCCGTGGAAAAAATTTAGATATTAGACTATTTTATGATTGCACATGGTAAAGAATGTGATTAAAGGCTCTTTTCCTATGTCAAAATTTTTAGTTTTCGAGGGTAAAAGCTATGTCTGTGGAAAAAATGAAGATATTAGACAATTTTATGATTGGACATGGTAAAGAATGTGATTAAAGGCTCTTTTCCTATGTCAAAAGTTTTAGTTTTTGGGGGGTAAGAGCTACGTATGTTGAAAAAATGAAGATATTAGACTATTTTATGATTGCAAATGGTAAAGAATGTGATTAAAGGCTCTTTTCCTATGTCAAAAGTTTTAGTTTTCGAGGGTAATAGCTATGTCTGTGGAAAAAATGAAGATATTAGACAATTTTATGATTGCACATGGTAAAGAATGTGATTAAAGGCTCTTTTCCAATTTCAAAAGTTTTAGTTTTCGAGGGTAATAGCTTCGTCCGTGGAAAAAATGAAGATATTAGACTATTTTATGATTGCACATGGTAAAGAATGTGATTAAAGGCTCTTTTCCTATTTCAAAAGTTTTAGTTTTCGGGTTTTAAGCTATGTCTGTGGAAAAAATAAAGATATTAGACTATTTTGTGATTGCACATGGTTAAGAATGTGATTAAAGGCTCTTTTCCTATGTCAAAAGTTTTAGTTTTCGAGGGTAATAGCTATGTCTGTGGAAAAAATGAAGATATTAGACTATTTTATGATTGTACATGGTAAAGAATGTGATTAAAGGCTCTTTTCCTATGTGAAAAGTTTTAGTTTTCGGGGGTAAGAGCTAGGTCTGTGGAAGAAATGAAGATATTAGACTATTTTATGATTGCACATGGTAAAGAATGTGATTAAAGGCTCTTTTCCTATTTCAAAAGTTTTAGTTTTCGAGGGTAATAGCTATGTCTGTGGGAAAAATGAAGATATTAGACTATATTATAATTGCACATGGTAAAGAATGTGACTAAAGGCTCTTTTCCTATGTCAAAAGTTTTAGTTTTCGAGGGTAATAGCTATGTCTGTGGAAAAAATGAAGATATTAGACAATTTTATGATTGCACATGGTAAAGAATGTGATTAAAGGCTCTTTTCCAATTTCAAAAGTTTTAGTTTTCAAGGGTAATAGCTTCGTCCGTGGAAAAAATGAAGATATTAGACTATTTTATGATTGCACTTGGTAAAGAATGTGATTAAAGGCTCTTTTCCTATTTCAAAAGTTTTAGTTTTCGGGTTTTAAGCTATGTCTGTGGAAAAAATAAAGATATTAGACTATTTTGTGATTGCACATGGTTAAGAATGTGATTAAAGGCTCTTTTCCTATGTCAAAAGTTTTAGTTTTCGAGGGTAATAGCTATGTCTGTTGAAAAAATGAAGATATTAGACTATTTTATGATTGCACATGGTAAAGAACGTGATTAAAGGCTCTTTTCCTATGTCAAAAGTTTTAGTTTTCGAGGGTAATAGCTTCGTCCGTGGAAAAAATGAAGATATTAGACTATTTTATGATTGTACATGGTAAAGAATGTGATTAAAGGCTCTTTTCCTATGTGAAAAGTTTTAGTTTTCGGGGGTAAGAGCTAGGTCTGTGGAAGAAATGAAGATATTAGACTATTTTATGATTGCACATGGTAAAGAATGTGATTAAAGGCTCTTTTCCTATTTCAAAAGTTTTAGTTTTCGAGGGTAATAGCTATGTCTGTGGGAAAAATGAAGATATTAGACTATATTATAATTGCACATGGTAAAGAATGTGATTAAAGGCTCTTTTCCTATGTCAAAAGTTTTAGTTTTCGAGGGTAATAGCTAGGTCTGTGGAAAAAAATGAAGATATTAGACAATTTTATGATGGCACATGGTAAAGAATGTGATTAAAGGCTCTTTTCCTATTTCAAAAGTTTTAGTTTTCGAGGGTAATAGATACGTATGTTGAAAAAATGAAGATATTAGACTATTTTATGATTGCACATGGTAAAGAATGTGATTAAAGGCTCTTTTCCTATTTCAAATGTTTTAGTTTTTGGGGGTAAGAGCTACGTCTGTGGAAAAAATGAAGATATTAGACTATTTTATGATCGCACATGGTAAAGAATGTGATTAAAGGCTCTTTTCCTATGTCAAAAGTTTTAGTTTTCGAGGGTAATAGCTTCGTCCGTGGAAAAACTTTAGATATTAGACAATTTTATGATTGCGCATGGTAAAGAATGTGATTAAAGGCTCTTTTCCTATGTCAAAAGTTTTAGTTTTCGGGGGTAAGAGCTACGTATGTTGAAAAATTGAAGATATTAGACTATTTTATGATTGCACATGGTAAAGAATGTGATTAAAGGCTCTTTTCCTATGTCAAAAGTTTTAGTTTTCGAGGGTAATAGCTATGTCTGTGGAAAAAATGAAGATATTAGACAATTTTATGATTGCACATGGTAAAGAATGTGATTAAAGGCTCTTTTCCTATTTCAAAAGTTTTAGTTTTCGAGGGTAATAGCTTCGTCCGTGGAAAAAATGAAGATATTAGACTATTTTATGATTGCACATGGTAAAGAATGTGATTAAAGGCTCTTTTCCTATTTCAAAAGTTTTAGTTTTCGAGGGTAAGAGCTATGTCTGTGGAAAAAATGAAGATATTAGACTATTTTTTGATTGCACATGGTAAAGAATGTTATTAAAGGCTCTTTTCCTATGTCAAAAGTTTTAGTTTTCGAGGGTAATAGCTATGTCCGTGGAAAAAATGAAGATATTAGACTATTTTATGATTGCACATGGTAAAGAATGTGATTAAAGGCTCTTTTCCTATGTCAAAAGTTTTAGTTTTCGAGGGTAATAGCTATGTCTGTGGAAAAAATGAAGATATTAGACAATTTTATGATTGCACATGGTAAAGAATGTGATTAAAGGCTGTTTTTCTATGTCAAAAGTTTTAGTTTTCGGGGGTAATAGCTTCGTCCGTGGAAAAAATGAAGATATTAGACTATTTTATGATTGCACATGGTAAAGAATATGATCAAAGGCTCTTTTTCTATTTCAAAAGTTTTATTTTTCGAGGGTAATAGCTTCGTCCGTGGAAAAAATGAAGATATTAGACTATTTTATGATTGTACATGGTAAAGAATGTGATTAAAGGCTCTTTTCTTATTTCAAAAGTTTTAGTTTTCTAGGGTAATAGCTACGTATGTTGAAAAAATGAAGATATTAGACTGTTTTATGATTGCACATGGTAAAGAATGTGATTAAAGGCTCTTTTCCGATGTCAAAAGTTTTAGTTTTCGAGGGTAATAGCTACGTATGTTGAAAAAATGAAGATATTAGACTGTTTTATGATTGCACATGGTAAAGAATGTGATTAAAGGCTCTTTTCCTATTTCAAAAGTTTTAGTTTTCGGGGGTAAGAGCTACGTCTGTGGAAAAAATGAAGATATTAGACTATTTTATGATTGCACATGGTAAAGAATGTGATTAAAGGCTCTCTTCCTATGTCAAAAGTTTTAGTTTTCGGGGGTAATAGCTTCGTCCGTGGAAAAAATGAAGATATTATACTATTTTATGATTGCACATGGTAAAGAATGTGATTAAAAGCTCTTTTTCTATTTCAAAAGTTTTATTTTTCGAGGGTAATAGCTTCGTCCGTGGAAAAAATGAAGATATTAGACTATTTTATGATTGTACATGGTAAAGAATGTGATTAAAGGCTCTTTTCCTATTTCAAAAGTTTTAGTTTTCGAGGGTAATAGCTACGTATGTTGAAAAAATGAAGATATTAGACTGTTTTATGATTGCACATGGTAAAGAATGTGATTAAAGGCTCTTTTCCGATGTCAAAAGTTTTATATTTCGAGGGTAATAGCTACGTATGTTGAAAAAATGAAGATATTAGACTATTTTATGATTGCACATGGTAAAGAATATGATTAAAGGCTCTTTTCCTTTGTCAAAAGTTTTAGTTTTCGGGGGTAAGAGCTACGTATGTTGAAAAAATGAAGATATTAGACTATTTTATGATTGCACATGGTAAAGAATGTGATTAAAGGCTCTTTTCCTATTTCAAAAGTTTTAGTTTTCGGGGGTAAGAGCTACGTCTGTGGAAAAAATGAAGATATTAGACTATTTTATGATTGCACATGATAAAGATTGTGATTAAAGGCTCTTTTCCTATGTCAAAAATTTTAGTTTTCGAGGGTAATAGCTTCGTCCGTGGAAAAAATGAAGATATTAGACTATTTTATGATTGCACATGGTAAAGAATGTGATTAAAGGCTCTTTTCCTATGTCAAAAGTTTTAGTTTTCGAGGGTAATAGCTTTGCCGTGGAAAAAATGAAGATATTAGACTATTTTATGATTGCACATGGTAAAGAATGTGATTAAGGGCTCTTTTCCTATTTCAAAAGTTTTAGTTTTCGAGGGTAATAGCTTTGTCTGTGGAAAAAATGAAGATATTAGACTATTTTATGATTGCACATGGTAAAGAATGTGATTAAAGGCTCTTTTCCTATGTCAAAAGTTTTAGTTTTCGTGGGTAAGAGCTACGTATGTTGAAAAAATGAAGATATTAGACTATTTTATGATTGCACATGGTAAAGAATGTGATTAAAGGCTCTTTTCCTATGTCAAAAGTTTTAGTTTTCGAGGGTAATAGCTATGACTGTGGAAAAAATGAAGATATTAGACAATTTTATGATTGCACATGGTAAAGAATGTGATTAAAGGCTCTTTTCCTATTTCAAAAGTTTTAGTTTTCGATGAAATAGCTATGTCCGTGGAAAAAATGAAGATATTAGACTATTTTATGATTGCACATGGTAAAGAATGTGATTAAAGGCTCTTTTCCTATTTCAAAAGTTTTAGTTTTCGGGGGTAAGAGCTATGTCTGTGGAAAAAATGAAGATATTAGACTATTTTATGATTGCATATGGTAAAGAATGTGATTAAAGGCTCTTTTCCTATGTCAAAAGTTTTAGTTTTCGAGGAAATAGCTATGTCCGTGGAAAAAATGAAGATATTAGACTATTTTATGATTGCACATGGTAAAGAATGTGATTAAAGGCTCTTTTCCTATGTCGAAAGTTTTAGTTTTCGGGGGTAAGAGCTACGTATTTTGAAAAAATGAAGATATTAGACTATTTTATGATTGCACATGGTAAAGAATGTGATTAAAGGCTCTTTTCCTGTATCAAAAGTTTTAGTTTTCGGGGATAAGAGCTACGTATGTTGAAAAAATGAAGATATTAGACAATTTTATGATTGCACATGGTAAAGAATGTGATTAAAGGCTCTTTTTCCTATTTCAAAAGTTTTAGTTTTCCAGGGTAATAGCTACCTATGTTGAAAAAATGAAGATATTAGACTATTTTATGATTGCACATGGTAAAGAATGTGATTAAGGCTCTTTTCCTATGTCAAAAGTTTTAGTTTTCGAGGGTAATAGCTATGTCTGTGGAAAAAATGAAGATATTAATCAATTTTATAATTGCACATGGTAAAGAATGTGATTAAAGGCTCTTTTCCTATTTCAAAAGTTTTAGTTTTCGAGGGTAATAGCTTCGTCCGTGGTAAAAGTGAAGATATTAGACTATTTTATGATTGCACATGGTAAAGAATGTGATTAAAGGCTCTTTTCCTATGTCAAAAGTTTTAGTTTTCGAGGAAATAGCTATGTCCGTGGAAAAAATGAAGATATTAGACTATTTTATGATTGCACATGGTAAAGAATGTGATTAAAGGCTCTTTTCCTATGTCAAAAGTTTTAGTTATCGAGGGTAATAGCTATGTCTGTGGAAAAAATGAAGCTATTAGACAATTTTATGATTGCACATGGTAAAGAATGTGATTAAAGGCTCTTTTCCTATTTCAAAAGTTTTAGTTTTCGAGGGTAATAGCTTCGTCCGTGGAAAAAATGAAGATATTAGACTATTTTATGATTGCAAATGGTAAAGAATGTGATTAAAGGCTCTTTTCCTATTTCAAAAGTTTTAGTTTTCGGGGGTAAGAGCTATGTCTGTGGAAAAAATGAAGATATTAGACTATTTTATGATTGCACATGGTAAAGAATTTGATTAAAGGCTCTTTTCCTATGTCAAAAGTTTTAGTTTTCGGGGGTAAGAGCTACGTATGTTGAAAAAATGAAGATATTAGACTATTTTATGATTGCACATGGTAAAGAATGTGATTAAAGGCTCTTTTCCTGTATCAAAAGTTTTAGTTTTCGAGGGTAATAGCTATGTCTGTGGAAAAAATGAAGATATTAGACAATTTTATGATTGCACATGGTAAAGAATGTGATTAAAGGCTCTTTTCCTATTTCAAAAGTTTTAGTTTTCGAGGGTAATACCTACCTATGTTGAAAAAATGAAGATATTAGACTATTTTATGATTGCACATGGTAAAGAATGTGATTAAAGGCTCTTTTCCTATGTCAAAAGTTTTAGTTTTCGAGGGTAATAGCTATGTCTGTGGAAAAAATGAAGATATTAATCAATTTTATGATTGCACATGGTAAAGAATGTGATTAAAGGCTCTTTTCCTATTTCAAAAGTTTTAGTTTTCGAGGGTAATAGCTTCGTCCGTGGAAAAAATGAAGATATTAGACTATTTTATGATTGCACATGGTAAAGAATGTGATTAAAGGCTCTTTTCCTATTTCAAAAGTTTTAGTTTTCGGGGGTAAGAGCTATGTCTGTGGAAAAAATGAAGATATTAGACTATTTTATGATTGCACAGGGTAAAGAATGTGATTAAAGGCTCTTTCCTATGTCAAAAGTTTTAGTTTTTGAGGGCAATAGCTATGTCCGTGGAAAAAATGAAGATATTAGACTATTTTATGATTGCACATGGTAAAGAATGTGATTAAAGGCTCTTTTCCTATGTCGAAAGTTTTAGTTTTCGAGGGTAATAGCTATGTCTGTGGAAAAAATGAAGCTATTAGACAATTTTCTGATTGCACATGGTAAAGAATGTGATTAAAGGCTCTTTTCCTATTTCAGAAGTTTTAGTTTTCGAGGGTAATAGCTTCGTCCGTGGAAAAAATGAAGATATTAGATTATTTTATGATTGCAAATGGTAAAGAATGTGATTAAAGGCTCTTTTCCTATTTCAAAAGTTTTAGTTTTCGGGGGTAAGAGCTATGTCTGTGGAAAAAATGAAGATATTAGACTATTTTTTGATTGCATATGGTAAAGAATGTGATTAAAGGCTCTTTTCCTATGTCAAAAGTTTTAGTTTTCGAGGGTAATAGCTATGTCCGTGGAAAAAATGAAGATATTAGACTATTTTATGATTGCACATGGTAAAGAATGTGATTAAAGGCTCTTTTCCTATGTCAAAAGTTTTAGTTTTCGAGGGTAATAGCTATGTCTGTGGAAAAAATGAAGATACTAGACAATTTTATGATTGCACATGGTAAAGAATGTGATTAAAGGCTCTTTTCCTATGTCAAAAGTTTTAGTTTTCGGGGGTAATAGCTTCGTCCGTGGAAAAAATGAAGATATTAGACTATTTTATGATTGCACATGGTAAAGAATGTGATTAAAGGCTCTTTTTCTATTTCAAAAGTTTTATTTTTCGAGGGTAATAGCTTCGTCCGTGGAAAAAATGAAGATATTAGACTATTTTATGATTGCACATGGTAAAGAATGTGATTAAAGGCTCTTTTCCTATTTCAAAAGTTTTAGTTTTCGAGGGTAATAGCTATGTCTGTGGAAAAAATGAAGATATTAGACTATTTTACGATTGCACATGGTAAACAATGTGATTGTTTGATTGTTTGATTGTTTTGTGATGAATTATGTCAAAAGTTTTAGTTTTCGATGGTAAGAGCTACGTATGTTGAAAAAATGAAGATATTAGACTATTTTATGATTGCACATGGTAAAGAATGTGATTAAAGGCTCTTTTCCTATGTCAAAAGTTTTACTTTTCGAGGGTAATAGCTATGTCTGTGGAAAAAATGAAGATATTAGACAATTTTATGATTGCACATGGTAAAGAATGTGATTAAAGGCTCTTTTCCTATTTCAAAAGTTTTAGTTTTCGAGGGTGATAGATACGTATGTTGAAAAAATGAAGATATTAGACAATTTTATGATTACACATGGTAAAGAATGTGAGTAAAGGCTCTTTTCCTATTTCAAAAGTTTTAGTTTTCGAGGGTAATAGCTATATCTGTGGAAAAATTTAAGATATTAGACAATTTTATGATTGCACATGGTAAAGAATGTGATTAAAGGCTCTTTTCCTATGTCAAAAGTTTTAGTTTTTGGGGGTAATAGCTTCGTCCGTGGAAAAAATGAAGATATTAGACTATTTTATGATTGCACATGGTAAAGAATGTGATTAAAGGCTCTTTTCCTAGGTCAAAAGTTTTAGTTTTCGGGGGTAATAGCTTCGTCCGTGGAAAAAATGAAGATATTGGACAATTTTATGATTGCACATGGTAAAGAATATGATTAAAGGCTCTTTTCCTATTTCAAAAGTTTTAGTTTTCCGGGGTAATAGCTACGTATGTTGAAAAAATGAAGATGTTAGACTATTTTATGATTGCACATTGTAAAGAATGTGATTAAAGGCTCTTTTCCTGTGTCAAAAGTTTTAGTTTTCGGGGGCAATAGCTTCGTCCGTGGAAAAAATGAAGATATTAAACTATTTCATGATTACACATGATAATGAATGTGATTAAAGGCTCTTTTCCTATGCCAAAAGTTTTAGTTTTCGAGGGTAATAGCTTCTTCCGTGGAAAAAATGAAGATATTAGACTATTTCATGATTGCACATGGTAAAGAATGTGATTAAAGGCTCTTTTCCTATGTCAAAAGTTTTAGTTTTCGAGGATAATAGCTTCGTCCGTGGAAAAAATTAAGATATTAGACTATTTTATGATTGCACATGGTAAAGAATGTGATTAAAGGCTCTTTTCCTATTTCAAAAGTTTTAGTTTTCGAGGGTAATAGCTTCGTCCGTGGAAAAAATGAAGATTTTAGACTATTTTATGATTGTACATGGTAAAGAATGTGATTAAAGGCTCTTTTCCTATGTCAAAAGTTTTAGTTTTCGAGGGTAATAGCTACGTATGTTAAAAAAATGAAGATATTAGACTATTTTATCATTGCACATGGTAAAGAATGTGATTAAAGACTCGTTTCCTGTGTCAAAAGTTTTAGTTTTCGGGGGTAAGAGCTATATATGTTGAAAAAATGAAGATATTAGACTTTTTTATGATTGCACATGGTAAAGAATGTGATTAAAGCCTCTTTTCCTATTTCAAAAGTTTTAGTTTTCTGGGGTAAGAGCTACGTCTGTGGAAAAAATGAAGATATTAGACTATTTTATGATTGGACATGGTAAAGAATGTGATTAAAGGCTCTTTTCCTATTTCAAAAGTTTTAGTTTTCGAGGGTAATAGCTTCGTCCGTTGAAAAAATGAAGATATTAGACTATTTTATGATTTCACATGGTAAAGAATCTGATTAAAGGCTCTTTTCCTATTTCAAAAGTTTTAGTTTTCGGGGGTAAGAGCTATGTCTGTGGAAAAAATGAAGATATTAGACTATTTTATGATTGTACATGGTAAAGAATGTGATTAAAGGCTCTTTTCCTATTTCAAAAGTTTTAGTTTTCGAGGGTAAAAGCTATGTCTGTGGAAAAAAAATGAAGATATTAGACTATTTTATGATTGCACATGGTAAATAATGTGATTAAAGGCTCTTTTCCTATGTACAAAGTTTTAGTTTTCGTGGGTAATAGCTATGTCCGTGGAAAAAATGAAGATATTAGACTATTTTATGATGGCACATGGTAAAGAATGTGATTAAAGGCTCTTTTCCTATGTCAAAAGTTTTAGTTTTCGAGGGTAATAGCTATATCTGTGGCAAAAATGGAGATATTAGACTATTTTATGATTGCACATGGTAAAGAATGTGATTAAAGGCTCTTTTCCTATTTCAAAAGTTTTAGTTTTCGGGGGTAAGAGCTATGTCTGTGGAAAAAATGAAGATATTAGATTATTTTATGATTGCACAGGGTAAAGAATGTGATTAAAGGCTCTTTCCTATGTCAAAAGTTTTAGTTTTCGAGGGTAATAGCTATGTCCGTGGAAAAAATGAAGATATTAGACTATTTTATGATTGCACATGGTAAAGAATGTGATTAAAGGCTCTTTTCCTATTTCAGAAGTTTTAGTTTTCGAGGGTAATAGCTTCGTCCGTGGAAAAAATGAAGATATTAGACTATTTTATGATTGCAAATGGTAAAGAATGTGATTAAAGGCTCTTTTCCTATGTCAAAAGTTTTAGTTTTCGAGGATAATAGCTTCGTCCGTGGAAAAAATTAAGATATTAGACTATTTTATGATTGCACATGGTAAAGAATGTGATTAAAGGCTCTTTTCCTATTTCAAAAGTTTTAGTTTTCGAGGGTAATAGCTTCGTCCGTGGAAAAAATGAAGATTTTAGACTATTTTATGATTGTACATGGTAAAGAATGTGATTAAAGGCTCTTTTCCTATGTCAAAAGTTTTAGTTTTCGAGGGTAATAGCTACGTATGTTGAAAAAATGAAGATATTAGACTATTTTATCATTGCACATGGTAAAGAATGTGATTAAAGACTCGTTTCCTGTGTCAAAAGTTTTAGTTTTCGGGGGTAAGAGCTACGTATGTTGAAAAAATGAAGATATTAGACTTTTTTATGATTGCACATGGTAAAGAATGTGATTAAAGCCTCTTTTCCTATTTCAAAAGTTTTAGTTTTCTGGGGTAAGAGCTACGTCTGTGGAAAAAATGAAGATATTAGACTATTTTATGATTGGACATTGTAAAGAATGTGATTAAAGGCTCTTTTCCTATTTCAAAAGTTTTAGTTTTCGAGGGTAATAGCTTCGTCCGTTGAAAAAATGAAGATATTAGACTATTTTATGATTTCACATGGTAAAGAATCTGATTAAAGGCTCTTTTCCTATTTCAAAAGTTTTAGTTTTCGGGGGTAAGAGCTATGTCTGTGGAAAAAATGAAGATATTAGACTATTTTATGATTGTATATGGTAAAGAATGTGATTAAAGGCTCTTTTCCTATTTCAAAAGTTTTAGTTTTCGAGGGTAAAAGCTATGTCTGTGGAAAAAAATGAAGATATTAGACTATTTTATGACTGCACATGGTAAATAATGTGATTAAAGGCTCTTTTCCTATGTACAAAGTTTTAGTTTTCGTGGGAAATAGCTATGTCTGTGGAAAAAATGAAGATATTAGACTATTTTATGATTGCACATGGTAGAGAATGTGATTAAAGGCTCTTTTCCTATGTGAAAAGTTTTAGTTTTCGAGGGTAATAGCTTTGTCTGTGGAAAAAATGAAGATATTAGACTATTTTATGATTGCACATGGTAAAGAATGTGAGGGGGGGGGGGGTGGCAGGTCAAATTTCCCAGTATGATGGAGTTAACATGACACCGTTTTTCCATGACCGTTTTTATAGTCTGAGAGACTATTTTACGATTATATATCTCCTTAATATCATTTATTATTATTATTATCATTAATAATATTATTAATGCCTTTTCATTAATATTATTATCATTAATATTATTATCATTAATATTAAATATCATTAATATTAAATATCAATATTAATTAGTCAATTAAATCAAATAAATCAATTAAGTAAATTAAATCAATTAATATAAATATCAATATTAATTAAATATATGCAAGCCCTATAGATAGGTAGAGTAGCTCCATAGGAGGCTTAGGCCAAGTAGGACCTTGTCCCAGTGGGGCCCATAATTGAAACTGGGAAACCCTCCCCTGGGGGTCATAATTTCAGGTGGAGGAGGAAGAAGGCCCCTCAAATGTAAACTCAGCAGGGCCAACTGCCGTGTTCACGCGTCAGATGAGTTACAAACCTTCTCCCAGTAATGGGTTAAATTGCATGGTGAAGCAGAACACCATCGTGGGAGGATCCTCTATAGGAGGACAACTGCGGCAGGGCGTAAGATCCAGATTTATGGACAACGGCCTCTGTAAAGGGCTGCCTCGACCCTTTCGGGGTACCTGCAAGACTGGGAAACTTGCGGTCAATTTTTCCCACTTGAGGAGTGGCGCCCCTCGAGGAAATTATAGCCTAGTAAACAACATAGCACTCGTACGGGATTCTGATTTTTGGATAATTTTCTCGGCTTGGTTTGTTTTGATGGGCGTTTTCAGGCTGAAAAACCTCTTCCTAGCTAATTTATCTACTATGGGCTGCCTCCCCGTAGTAGCATAATATTTGTAGGCATGAATATATAATGAGTCGGAGGTAATAGGCTTGGGACTGTCTGTGCAGGATTTCGACTCTTGTTGATAGAAGAGCATCGCCAAGTGCTGAAAACCATGTTGTGACCAAGATGGGCCCAGGATTGCACAAAGCCTCCAACTTACTGGAGGTCCCAGGGACTTCTTGCTGTCCGGTTCTAAGCCGGCTTAAGCGCTTCGGTGTAGACTTGAGAAGATATGTTGGTCCCCATCCTGCACTGGTATCCGGGATCACTGCTTTTCTTGAGGCCAAAATAATTTCAAAGATTTAAAGAACATGAAAATTGGAACTTGGAATGTTACGACGTTAAAAAATGACTATCGCATCGACATTTTGACTGACGAATTCAGACGGTTTGAACTGGATTTATTAGGAGTTTCAGAAACTCATATCCCAGGGGTAGGAAGCATGAAATTAGGTGACATAGAATTTGTTTACTCAGGAAGGAAGGATGGGGTACATAGACAGGGAGTAGGGCTCATGATGAATAAGGAAGCTGCTAAGTCTTGTTTAGGCTGGGAAGGTATTAATAATAGAATACTAATTGCTCATTTTATGACTAAAAAGTTTAGGGTATCAATTATAGTAGTATATGCCCCCATTGAACCAACTGATGGAGATACTAGTGACTCAGATGAATTTTACTTACAGTTACAGGAGCAAATAGACAGGGTACCAGGTAGAAATATGGTGTTTTTGCTAGGAGATTTTAATGCCCAGGTTGGTAGAAATAGGGATAGATGGTATCCTAGCCTAGGTAATTTTGGTGTAGGAAAAGAAAACAGTAATGGCTATAGGCTTTTGCAATTTTGTAGGTATAACAACCTAGTTATAACCAATACGGTGTTTGGTCACAAAATGGCTCATAAGTTGACATGGTATTCACGTGATGGTAAGACAGCAAACCTTATTGATTATGTTATTGTAAACAGAAGACTAGCAGGATCAATACAAGATACTAGGGTGTATAGGAGTGCCGTTATTGATGTTAAAAGTAAAAATCACCATCTAGTAGTGTCTAAGGTTAATTTAAAGCTGACATTTCGGAAGAGTAACTCCCTCCCGGGAAGTTATGATGTTGGTAGACTTCAGGATGAAAATTTGAGAAAAAAATTCCAGGAACAGTTGAGTACTAAACTTGAGGGTTTAAAATTTGACAATGTGGAAGATGGATGGAATAATTTCAGAAAAACAATTTGTGAAGTTGTTGATGGTGTCCTAGGGAAGAGTGCTAAGACAGCAACTAGGAATATTAGTGAAAAAGCTTTAGGTTTAATAGAGAGTAGAAGGGGTTTGTATAAGAATTATCTGAGCGATAGGTCGTATGAAAACAAAAGGAATGTAAAGAAAGTGGAGAAAGCATTAAAATATGAACTATGGAGATGTGAAATGGAGGCGATGGATAAAATTGCTGAGGATCTGGAAGATGCGGCTAGACGGCATAATAGCAAAATATTATACTGGCATGTTAATAAATTGAAAGGGAGTAGCCGATCCGGACTAGTCCCAGTTAAAGATAGAAATGGGGTCACAATTAGTGATAAGGAAAAAGTTAAAGAAAGATGGGTGGAACATTTTGAGAATGTGCTAAACCGAGATACAGTTGCAGGAAAAGATATAGATGAAAATGAAAAAGTTTGTGATACCTTGGATGTGAAGGAAGATTTTTTGAGTGAGGAAGAATTAGCGACAGTACTAGAAGGATTAAAAAATAATAAGGCCCCAGGTGCTGATAGTATGATTAATGAGTTCCTTAAATATGGTGGCTCTGAGGTTAGGAATAAGCTACTGAAGATTATGAACATGATTTTTGAAAAAGGGGAAGTACCCAATGATTTTAGGAAAACCTTAATTAAACCACTGTATATGAAAGGTGACAAGAGTGAATGTCGGAATTATCGAGGCATTAGTCTGGTCTCTGTAGGTAGCAAATTACTGAGTAATATGATACTTTTTAGACTGAGACATGCTGTAGACAAAGTCTTAAGGGAAGAACAATGCGGTTTTAGAAAAGGTAGAGGATGTGTCGACCATGTTTTCACTCTTAGGTTAATAATTGAGAAGTCCCTTCGTTGTCAAACACCTTTGGTCCTTAGTTTTATCGATTATGAGCAAGCTTTCGATTCTGTTGATAGAACAGCGTTAACAAAGGTCTTATCGTTATATGGTATACCAGAAAAATACATTAAAGT
Organism: Artemia franciscana; assembly: GCF_032884065.1. NCBI lineage: Eukaryota > Metazoa > Arthropoda > Branchiopoda > Anostraca > Artemiidae > Artemia > Artemia franciscana. The sequence continues at coordinate 66,092 of NW_027064806.1, forward strand.
GATTTGCGCTATGTACGAGAATAATACTGCTGCGGTTAAGGTAGGAAATGAGGTTAGCAACTGGTTTTGTATTAAATCAGGAGTTAAGCAGGGTTGGGTTCTACCCCCCTTTATATGGATCATTTTGATGGACTTCGTCTTAAGGAGCACAGGAAAGGCAATTGGAGACCATGGAATCAAATGGGGAGGAAGAACGCTCCTGGACTTAGATTATGCTGATGATTTAAGCATATTAGATGAAAGTGTGAGCAAAATGAATGAATTTTTAGAGGTTTTACGAGTTCAGGGTGCTAAAATAGGCTTGAAAATTAATGTTAAGAAGACTAAGTCACTAAGGTTAGGAATAAGTGAAGATGAACAGGTGACCTTAGGTAACGAAAAGATTGATCAGGTTGGGAGCTTCAGTTACCTTGGTAGTATTATTAGTAAAGATGGTGGGAGCAGTGAAGATGTTAAAAGTAGAATAGCTAAAGCTCAGGGTGTTTTTTCACAGTTAAAAAAAGTTTGGAAGAATAGAAAGATAAGCCTACAAACCAAGATTAGAATATTGGAAGCTACAGTGATGACAGTGGTCAAATATGGCTCTGAAGCATGGACACTCCGAAAAGCAGATGAAAATTTACTTGATGTTTTCCAGAGAAATTGCCTACGGATTGTTCTGGGTACCCGGCTGACTGACCGTATTTCAAACAGTAGGTTGTACGAAAAGTGTGGTTCAATCCCGCTTTCTGGGGCTATAATGAAAGAAAGGTTGAGATGGCTAGGCCACGTTCTACGGATGAAGGATGACAGATTACCGAAGATTGTCCTTTTTGGCCAACCGTCTGGGGCTACACGGAAAGCAGGTCGTCCTTGTCTGGGTTGGGAGGATGTCATAAATAAGGATTTAAAGGAAATGGGAACTTCCTGGGAGGGTGTAAAGAGGGAGGCTTTAAATAGATTAGGTTGGAGGAGGAGCGTGCGTAGCTGTGTTGGCCTCAGGCGGCTTGGTGCTGCAGTGAGTTATTAGTAGTAGTAGTAGTAGTAGTTAAAGGCTCTTTTCCAATGTCAAAAGTTTTAGTTTTCGAGGGTAATAGCTTCGTCCGTGGAAAAAACTGAAGATATTAGACAATTTTATGATTGCACATGGTAAAGAATGTGATTAACCCTTTCAGACCTGAACCAAGAAGGAGTTGCGTAAAAATTCTGAAAATCGCAGAGAGTGATCCTGGAGGTTCAACTAGAACAGGTTTATTTTTTTTAAATTTTTATTTCATTCCATATCCAAAATGTGAATGGTTACCATATGGTCACGTCAGGTATATACAGATATTATTTTAGGTGAAAATTTGTGAAACAGTTGCGATCTGAGTTCAAACACAGTCGAACTTTGCACTTCGAACACATGATTCGACTGGTTCTACCCCTAACGCACTTCTCATAGCGACACCTTCCCTTTTCAGTCGTTTCCGGAAAATGCGAGGTCTGGTCAAACCTCACTGATTCCGAAGGCATCCCGTCTCGCGAGGTAGTCGTATTGCGCTTGGTCACTGATAAGGATGGTCTTCCAACGCGAGGACTTTGAGATACGCCAGTAAGAACCAACCCACGAGCAATGTCCATTTTGAAGTACAGCAGAGACATGTGCTGAACATTGATCTGCTTACACTGTCGGCGGTGTATCAGCCAGGCGTTGTTCACAGCCATGTCAAAGAAGTAGTACACAATCCTCATATACCATTTCTTAGAGCGAATGTCATTCCTATAAAGCTCCAGGAACATGTCAGCAAGATCTACGCCCCCATTGATTTGTTGTAGTCACGGACGATTCGGGGGCGATCAACTTCGACGTATTTCCGTGTTGTGCCATCCCATCTCTGACACTTATCAATTGGGGTGACTGCACAGTATGAAGAAGCCAAATGGACTGGTTTGTTGTCATACCATTTTACTACCGATACTTCTGAATGTCTTTCAAAACGGAAGTCCACTGACCCTCGTCCTTTCTTCTTCATGTTGGCGTCGGTATCTAGAACAGCGCCCCTCATTCTGTTGCTGCGTATCGTACCACATGACTCGATGCCATATTCAACCCGGAGCTTGTGAATGAGATCGATGTCAGTATAGAAGTTATCAAAGAACAACTTGAAGTTCATGAACCTTGGCAAATTTTCTACAAGCCGAAGGATAACGTCAGTACCTTGGCCAAGTTCGGAAATTTGAACAGCTCCTTTTCCTGTATATATCTCTATGTCATACACTATTCCGCTGATGCCGGCTCTCGTGAAAACCTTTACACCCCACGAGTGGGGCTTGTCCTTCAAGTACTATCGAAATCCAATTGTTCCTTTGAATGGGATCATCAGTTCGTCAATACTTTGGATCTCTTCAGGGTCTATTTTTTTTCAGATTCTCCCTGAATGCGTCGTATAGTCTTCTGATCTTGAACAGTTTATCATGACCAACCTCCCCTTTCGGTATCATTAAGGTGTCATCGCAAATGTGGAAAAAAGACCTCAAGCTGATAAACCTATCTCTGCTCATGGTATCAGCCACTGGG
>NW_027064807.1:0-20000 GCF_032884065.1 Artemia franciscana
CTGTGTCCGGTCGTCATTTGTCTCCGGTGTACCGGTCTGTATATACATTCGTTTTTTAGTTTTGTTTTTCTCCTTTATTTTTTTCCTTTTTTTTTCTTTTTTAGTTTATTTAGATTTTAGATTTTTTAGTTTTTTTATTAGTTTTTAGTTTTTTTTTCTTTTTAGTTTTTTTGTAGTTTTTAACTTCTTTTTAGTTTTGTTAATTTTTTTTTTTACTTATGTCCTGGTCGTCATTATACTCCCTGTGTCCCGGTGCTTTGTTGATTGCTAATCGAACATTCCTTTTGTCCTGGTCGCTTTCTCTTTGATTGTCGTCATTTATTTTTTCTTTTTTAGTTCTTTTAGTTTTTACCTTTTTTAGTTTTTAGATGAAAATTTTTTAGTTTTTTCCTTTTTTCTTTTTAGTTTTTTATTGGTTTTTACCTTTATGTTAGCTTATTTTTCAGTTTTTTCCTTTTTTTTTAGTTTTTTTTTATTTTTATTTTTTTTTAGTTTTTTACCTTTTAAGTTTTTTTAGTTTTTTTAGTTTTTTTAGTTTTTTAGCTTTTTTACTTTTTTTATTAGTTTTTAGTTTTTTTGTAGTTTTTGCCTTTTTTTTAGTTTTTATTGGTTTTTACCTTTTTTTAGCTTATTTTTCAGTTTTTTCCTTTTTTTTAGTTTTTTTAGTTTTTAGTTTTTTTAGTTTTTTACCTTTTTTTAGTTTTTTAGTTTTTTTAGTATTTTTTACTTTTTTATTAGTTTTTAGTTTTTTTTTGTAGTTTTTGCCTTTTTTTAGTTTTTTCAGTTTTTTTTTTAGTTTTTTATTGGTTTTTACCTTTATTTTAGCTTATTTTTCAGTTTTTTCCTTTTTTTTTAGTTTTTTTTAGTTTTTAGTTTTTTTCGTTTTTTACCTTTTTTTTAGTTTTTTTAGTTTTTTTAGTTTTTAGCTTTTTATTTTTTTTATTAGTTTTTAGTTTTTTTGTAGTTTTTGCCTTTTTTTAGTTTTTTAGTTTTTTAGCTTTTTTATTAGTTTTTAGTTTTTTTTGTAGTTTTTGCCTTTTTTTAGTTTTTTTAGTTTTTTAGCTTTTTTATTTTTTTATTAGTTTTTAGTTTTTTTTGTAGTTTTTGCCTTTTTTAGTTTTTTCAGTTTTGACGTCACCTGATCCAGTTTTTCAGGTGACGTCACCTGATCCACACATCCACAGACAGACAACTTATTTTTATATATATAGATATATATATATATATATATATATATATATATATATATATATATATATATATATATATATATATATATATATATATATATATATATATATGGTTTTAACTACGTAAAACTTGCGAATATACAACATTCTTTGCTGTCCCATTGTCTTTGCATATAAATAGATTGTCAGGTTTACCGACTCTTGAACATGCAACATATAATGGTCCATGGGAAAACAATCTGTATTCAGATCTATACCTCATGATTCTAATGATTGCCCTTGAGCTTTGTTGATGGTGATTGCTAATCGACCATTCCCTGTCCGGTCGTCATTTACATCCCCCTGTTTCCCCCGGTGTCCCCGTTTTAGTTGTGTCCCTGTGTCCCGGTCGTCATTTATATTCCCTGTGTCCCGGTCGTCATTTGTATCCCGGTGTCCCGGTCTGTATATACATTCGTTTTTTAGTTTTGTTTTTCTCCTTTATTTTTTCCTTTTTTTTTCTTTTTTAGTTTATTTAGATTTTTAGATTTTTTAGTTTTTTTATTAGTTTTTAGTTTTTTTTTCTTTTTTTTGTAGTTTTTACCTTCTTTTTAGTTTTGTTAGTTTTTTTTTTACTTATGTCTGGTCGTCATTTATACTCCCTGTGTCCCGGTGCTTTGTTGATTGCTAATCGAACATTCTTTTGTCCTGGTCGCTTTCTCTTTGAGTGTCGTCATTTATTTTTTTCTTTTTTAGTTCTTTTAGTTTTTACCTTTTTTTATTTTTTTTTAGTTTTTTAGTTTTTGCCTTTTTTTAGTTTTTTTCTTTTTAGTTTTTTTGTAGTTTTTACCTTCTTTTTAGTTTTGTTAGTTTTTTTTTTTACTTATGTCCTGGTCGTCATTTATACTCCCTGTGTCCCGGTGCTTTGTTGATTGCTAATCGAACATTCCTTTTGTCCTGGTCGCTTTCTCTTTGAGTGTCGTCATTTATTTTTTTCTTTTTTAGTTCTTTGTTTTTAGTTTTTTTTGTAGTTTTTGCCTTTTTTTAGTTTTTTTAGTTTTTTAGCTTTTTATTAGTTTTTAGTTTTTTTTGTAGTTTTTGCCTTTTTTTTAGTTTTTTTTCTTTTTAGTTTTTTTGTAGTTTTTACCTTCTTTTTAGTTTTGTTAGTTTTTTTTTTTACTTATGTCCTGGTCGTCATTTATACTCCCTGTGTCCCAGTGCTTTGTTGATTGCTAATCGAACATTCCTTTTGTCCTGGTCGCTTTCTCTTTGAGTGTCGTCATTTATTTTTTTCTTTTTAGTTCTTTTAGTTTTTACCTTTTTTAGTTTTTTTTAGTTTTTTAGATGAAATTTTTTTTTAGTTTTTTCCTTTTTTCTTTTTAGTTTTTTATTGGTTTTTACCTTTAGTTTAGCTTATTTTCAGTTTTTTCCTTTTTTTTTAGTTTTTTTTATTTTTTATTTTTTTTAGTTTTTTACCTTTTTTTAGTTTTTTTAGTTTTTTAGCTTTTTACTTTTTTATTTAGTTTTTTTTGTAGTTTTTGCCTTTTTTTAGTTTTTTCAGTTTTTTTTTTAGTTTTTTATTGGTTTTTACCTTTATTTTAGCTTATTTTTCAGTTTTTTCAATTTTTTAGTTTTTTTTAGTTTTTAGTTTTTTTAGTTTTTTACCTTTTTTTAGTTTTTTTAGTTTTTTTAGTTTTTTAGCTTTTTTATTTTTTTTATTAGTTTTTAGTTTTTTTTTGTAGTTTTTGCCTTTTTTTAGTTTTTTTAGTTTTTTAGCTTTTTTATTAGTTTTTAGTTTTTTTTGTAGTTTTTGCTTTTTTTAGTTTTTTTAGTTTTTTAGCTTTTTATTTTTTTATTATTTTTTAGTTTTTTTGTAGTTTTTGCCTTTTTTTAGTTTTTTCAGTTTTCAGTTTTGTCACCTGATCCAGTTTTTTCAGGTGACGTCACTGATCCATCCACAGATCCACACACAGACAACTTATTTTTATATATATAGAAATATATAAAAATAAGTTGTCTGTCTGTGTGTCTGTCTGTGGATCAGGTGACGTCATGTTTCTGTGTTGACTGACGTCATGAAATTAGTTGTCGTCATTTTTGCTTTGACGGTGACGTCATTCAAGATATTTAAGACATATGTTCACGTAGAAATCTATTAATGTTTAAGTTTACAATGACTGATGAACTTACAATGGCAAAAGCCGATGAAGATGCTCAAAGAGTCTATGCAAAAACTTGCTGCTGATAGAGAAAGTCAGAAAAGAAAGCGTGCCAAGGAACTACCAGAGCAACGCGAAAGCAGACTTGCTGCTAAAAGAGAAAGGGAAAAAAGAAGGCTTGCCGAGGAATCAAAAGAACAGCAAGGAAACAGGCTTGAGGCTGATAGAGAAGAATGAACAGAAAGCGTGCCGAGGAATCAAAAGAACAGCAAGGAAACAGGCTTGAGGCTGATAGAGAAAGAAAGAACAGAAAGCGTGCCGAGGAACTACCAGAGCAATGCGGAAGCAGACTTGCTGCTAAAAGAGAAAGTGAAAAAAGAAGGCGTGCCGAGGAATTACAAGAACAGCAAGAAATCAGGCTTGCTGCTGATAGAGAAAGTAAGAAAAGAAAGCGTGCCGAGGAATCACAAGAACAGCAAGAAATCAGGCTTGCTGCTGATAGAGAAAGTAAGAAAAGAAAGCGTGCCGAGGAATCAGAGCAACCTGAAAGTCATCGCCTGGCATTCAGGTACAACCCAGTCGATGATTATAGCTTGAGTAGATGTGTTCAAATCGGGACAATGTCTAAAATTTGTCCCTATTGCAAGGCCTTGAAATTCAATGGTGAAACAATGGGAATGTGTTGCGCCTCAGGGAAAGTTAAACTTCCTCTATTGGCTGCACCACCAGAGCCATTGAAGACTTTCCTTACTGGAACTACGTCAGAATCTAAGCGTTTTTTGTCAAAAATCAGAAAATACAACTCATGTTTCCAAATGACGTCGTTTGGATCCCAAATCGAAAATCCAGATCAATTTGTGTCTACATTCAAAGTAAAAGGGCAAATTTATCATAGAGCAGGGTCCCTTCTACCATTCCCAGGCGAGAATCAGAAATTTTTACAATTGTACTTCATCAGTGATAGAAATTCTGAATTGAATGCACGTTGCGAAATTTCTCCCAACGTTGAAAGGACAATCGTTTCCCAATTGCGACATCTTTTCCACGAAAATAATAATTTAGTGTGTCTGTTCAAAACAGCCATCGATTTGATGCCTACTGATACGCATAAAATTGTTATTTCCGCTGACAAAACGCCTCCTGGCCAACATGTGCGTAGGTACAATGCTCCAACTATCGACGAAGTGGCAATCGTTATGGTCGGTGAAAAGTTTTTACCTCGAGATATTATTCTTCATAAGCAAAACACTCAGTTGTTAAGAATTGATGAAACTCATCGATGCTACGATGCCCTATCATATCCTATCATTTTTTGGGATGGAGCCGACGGCTATCACTTTAATATTAAATTGATGAATCCAGCCACTAACAAAGAAATGAATAAGAAATACAGTGCAATGCATTATTATTCCTATAGACTAATGATTCGGCAGGATGATGAAAATTATATTTTAAAATGCCGTGAATTGTTTCACCAATTCGTCGTTGATATGTATGCTAAAATTGAATCAGAACGTTTGCTATATATCCGCCTGAATCAAACCAAGCTCCGCTCTGAACAATACATTCATTTGCGAGATGCAGTTATAAATGATGGTAATACCACAAACGTTGGAAGATTAACAATTTTACCTTCGTCATATGCTGCAGTCCCCGTCATATGCATGAATATGCTCAAGATGCTATTGCGTATGTTCGTCTCTATGGTCGTCCAGATTTATTTATTAAATTTACATGTAATCAATCTTGGGACGAGATACTGCAGCTTTTACTTCAAGGACAATCGGCGGTTCATAGGCATGACATTACGGCCCGTGTCTTCCGGCAAAAGTTGAAATCACTGATAAACTACATTGTAAAACTTGAAGTGTTTGGGTCAGTGCGATGCTGGATGTACTCAGTGGAATGGCAAAAACGAGGTTTGCCACATGCACATATACTAATCTGGCTACATAAAAAAAATTACTTCGAACGAAATTGATGATGTGATTTCCGCTGAAATACCTGATAAAAATGTCGATAAGGGGTTACATGATATTATTGTAAAAAATATGATACATGGACCTTGCAGTGCACTGAACGAAAATTCACCATGCATGGCCAAAGGAAGGTGCACAAAGCAATATCCTCGACTTTTAGTATCAAACACAATTACTGGCAATGATGGTTACCCACAATATAGAAGAAGATCTACTGAAGATGGCGGTAAAACAGCAATAATAAAGAAGCGTAACGGTACCACCATCGAAGTAGTTAACCAGTGGGTTGTTCCATATTCCCATTATTATCAAAAACATTTAATGCACACATAACGTTGAATACTAAAGGCAATCAAATACATATGTAAATACGTCAACAAAGGCAATGACATGGCAGTTTTTGGCTTGCAGCCCGAAATCAAAGATTTCGATGAAATCGTACAATATCAGGCTGGAAGATACATAAGCAGTAATGAAGCTGTTTGGCGAATTCTTTCATTTCCGATACATGAACGCAGTCCAGCTGTTGTTCACTTAGCGGTACATTTACAGGATGGTCAACGTGTTTATTTCACGGATACCAACGTGCAACAAAGAGTCCTGAATCCACCGGATACAACATTAACAGCTTTTTTTTCGCTTTGCAAAAATGATTCTTTTGCAAAAAAACTGCTGTATACTGAAGTGCCTTCGTATTACACGTGGAATACTAAAAATAAAGTATTTGAACGTCAAAAACAGGGTAAGTCAGTCGACGGCCAACCTACCATCTTCAAAGATACCACGATAGGAAGACTCTACACCGTTCACCCCAATCAACATGAATGCTTCTTTCTACGCCTGCTTTTGGTGAATGTACCCGGTCCGACATCCTTTGAGTATTTGAGGACTGTAAATGGTACTATACATGACACTTACCGTAGTGCATGCCAAGCTCTGAATTTATTGGGGAATGACCAACACTGGGATAACTGCATCAATGACGCGTGCGAAACGTCAACCCCAAGTCAAATTCGTGCATTGTTTGGCATCATTTTAACAACTTGCTCTCCATCAGCTCCTACAGAGTTATGGGAAAAATATAAGTCAAAAATGTCCGAAGATATACTCCATCGAAAACAGTTAGAGACGTCAGATATGACTTTTGATTTTACTAAGAAATTTATAACTACACTTTAGTTGTTATAGAAGATTTGTGCGTACGTATGGCAAACAAACCTCTTCAGGATTTGGGAATGCCTTCACCTAACCGTATCGCTGCTGTTTCGACATGTGTAGAATTAGATCGTGAACAAAGTTACAGTACGAGTGATCTATTGTCGTATGTACAAAATAACATTTCCAAGTTAACGTCGGAACAAAAAGACATTTATGATACGATAATGCATTGTGTCCATAACAACGTTGGAGAAATTTTCTTTTTGGATTCGCCAGGAGGTACTGGTAAAACGTTTGTGATAAAACTGATTCTGGCATCAATTCGATCAAAAAATGATATAGCGTTGGCAATTGCGTCGTCCGGAATAGCCGCAACATTGCTGCCTGGTGGAAGAACTGCTCATTCCGCTTGGAAATTGCCTCTGAACTTGCATTCTACAGAAACTCCCACGTGCAATATTTCCAAATCATCTGGGATGGGTAAAGTATTGCAGCAATGCAAACTTATTATTTGGGATGAGTGCACAATGGCACACAAAAAATCGCTCGAGGCTCTGGATCAATGCTTGAAAGATTTGCGAGGGAAGTCGAAACCCTTTGGCAGCTAATTAATATTGCTTGCGGAAGATTTCAGGCAAACATTACCTATAATACCTAGATCAACTCCTGCAGACGAAATGAATGCTTGCCTGAAAAATTCTAATTTATGGGCACACGTAAAAACATTAAAATTAACTACAAATATGCATGTCCGATTGCAAAACGATGACTCTGGTCAAACATTTTCAGATCAATTGCTGGCAATGGGAAACGGAAAGCTCCCAGTAGACTCAATTTCAGGACGTATACAACTACCTGCTGATTTCTGTAATCTAGTGACGTCCAAAAATGAATTGATTGAAAAAGTATTTCCGAATATTCTAAAAAATTATAAAAATAACAAATGGCTAAGTGAAAGAGCGATTCTCGCACCCAAAAATATAGACGTCCACGAAATCAACAATATTGTTTTGACCAAGCTTCGAGACCAGGCAGTCCTTTACAAGTCAGTCGACACAGTTTTGAAACCAAATGAAGCGGTTAATTATCCATCTGAATTTTTAAATCCCATAGATTTTTCAGGTTTCCACCACACGTGCTACAACTAAAAATAGGCGTACCAATAATACTTTTAAGAAATATAAACCCACCAAAGCTTTGCAATGGCACTCGACTTGCCGTAAAAAAAACAATGGAAAACCTAATAGAGGCCACAATCTTGACAGGAACTTTTGAGGGTGAGGCTGTTCTTATTCCTCGCATTCCCATGATTCCAACGGATCTGCCTTTTCAATTTAAAAGATTGCAATTCCCAATTCGATTAGCATTTGCAATCACCATTAACAAAGCTCAAGGTCAATCATTAGAAAAATGTGGTATAGATCTTAATACTGATTGTTTTTCCCATGGACAATTGTACGTTGCATGTTCGAGGGTCGGTAAACCTGACAATCTATTTATATGCAGCGACAATTGGACAGCGAAGAATGTTGTATATTCGCAAGTTTTACGCAGTTAATTTGTATTTTGGAACCAAATGAAGCGGTTAATTATCCATCTGAATTTTTAAATTCCATAGATCCTTCAGGGTTTCCACCACACGTGCTACAACTAAAAATAGGCGTACCAATAATACTTTTAAGAAATATCAACCCACTAAAGCTTTGCAATGGCACGCGACTTGCCGTAAAAAAAAAAACAATGGAAAACCTAATAGAGGCCACAATCTTGACAGGGCCTTATGAGGGGGAAGCTGTTCTTATTCCTCGCATTCCCATGATTCCAACGGATGTGCTTTTTCAATTTAAAAGATTGCAATTCCCAATTCGATTAGCATTTGCAACCACCATCAACAAAGCTCAAGGGCAATCACTAGAAAAATGCGGTATAGATCTTAATACAGATTGCTTTACCAATGTAAAATTGTATGTTGCATCTTTGAGGGTCGGTAAACCTGACAATCTATTTATACGCACAGACAATGGGACAGCGAAGACTGTTGTATATTCACAAGTTTTACGTAGTTAATTTGTATTGTATCTATCTATCTATATAAAAACGAGTTGTGTGTATGCATGTTTGTTTGTTTGTAAAAAGAGCGTTTGCATATGACGTCATTATTAGTACATACGGCTTTGTATATGGACAGACAATGGGAAAGCCAAGAATGTTGTATATTCGCAATTTTTACGTAGTTTGAAACACATATATAAATCTATCTATATTCACAGGTGGGACACAGGGACACAACTACAATGGCGCGTAACCAATATGGCGTGTAACGACTTACGCGCGCGGGGGAGCTTGGGGGTGCGCGAAGCGCCCCACCAACTAGGTGTTGGGGTGGCGCAAAGCGCCACCCCAACAGCTAGTATATATATATAAATAAGTTGTCTGTGGATGTGTCTGTCAGGTGACGTCATGTTTGTGTGTTGACTGACGTCATGAAGTTAGTTGTCGTCATTTTTGTTATAACGATGACGTCATTAAAGATATTTGAGACATGTGTTCACGTAGTAATCTATTAATGTTTAACTTTAAAATGACTGATGAACTTACAATGGGAACAGCCGAGGAAGATGCTCAAAGAGTCTATGCCAAAAAACTTGCTGCTGATAGAGAAAGTCAGAAAAGAAAGCGTGCCGAGGAATCAAAAGAACAGCAAAGAAACAGGCTTGAGGCTGATAGAGAAAGAAAGAACAGAAAGCGTGCCGAGGAACTACCAGAGCTGCACGAAAGCAGACTTGCTGCTAAAAGAGAAAGTGAAAAAAGAAGGCGTGCCGAGGAACTACCAGAGCACCATGAAACCAGACTTGCTGCTAAAAGAGAAAGTTAAAAAAGAAGGCGTGCCGAGGAGTCACAAGAACAGCAAGAAATCAGGCTTGCTGCTGATAGAGAAAGTAAGAAAAGAAAGTGTGCCGAGGAATCAGAGCAATCTGAAAGTTATCGCCTGGCATTCAGGTACAGCCCAGTCGATGATTATAGCTTGAGTAGATGTGTTCAAATTGGGACTATGTCTAAAATTTGTCCCTATTGCAAGGCCTTGAAATTCAATGGTGAAACAATGGGAATGTGTTGCGCCTCAGGAAAAGTTAAACTTCCTCTACTGACTGCACCACCAGAGCCATTGAAGACTTTCCTTACTGGAACTACGTCAGAATCTAAGCGTTTTTTGTCACAAATCAGAAAATATAACTCTGTTTCCAAATGACGTCGTTTGCAGCCCAAATCGAAAATCCAGATCAATTTATGTCTACTTTCAAAGTAAAAGGGCAAATTTATCATAGAGCAGGGTCCCTTCTACCATTCTCAGGCGAGAATCATAAATTTTTACAATTGTACTTCATCAGTGATAGAAATTCTGAATTTAATGCACGTTGCGAAATTTCTCCCAACGTTGAAAGGACGTTGCAATTGTTTCCCAATTGCAACATCTTTTCCACGAAAATAATAATTTAGTGCGTCTGTTCAAACAGCCATCGATTTGATGCCTACTGATACGCATAAAATTGTTATCTCCGCTGACAAAACGCCCCCTGGCCAACATGTGCATAGATACAATGCTCCAAATATCGACGAAGTGGCAATCGTTATGGTCGGTGATCAGTTTTTACCTCGAGATATTATTCTTCATAAGCGAAACGCTCAGTTGTTAAGAATTGCTGAAACTCATCGATGCTACGATGCCCTACAATATCCTATCATTTTTTGGGATGGAGCCGACGGCTATCACTTTAATATTAAATTGATGAATCCAGCCACTAACAAAGAAATGAATAAGAAATGCAGTGCAATGCATTATTATTCCTATAGACTAATGATTCGACAGGATGAAGAAAATTATATTTTAAAATGCCGTCAATTGTTTCACCAATACGTCGTTGATATGTATGCTAAAATTGAATCAGAACGTTTGCTATGTATCCGCCTGAATCAGACCAAGCTCCCCTCTGAACAATACATTCATTTGCAAGATGCAGTTGTAAATGACGGTAATACCACAAACGTTGGAATATTAACAATTTTACCTTCGTCATATGTTGGCAGTCCCTCTCATATGCATGAATATGCTCAAGAAGCTATTGCGTATGTTCATCTATATGGTCGTCCAGATTTATTTATTATATTTACATGTAATCAATCTAGGGACGAGATACAGCAGCTTTTACTTCAAGGACAATCGGCGGTTCATAGACATGACATTACGGCCCGTGTCTTCCGGCAAAAGTTGAAATCACTGATAAACTACATAGTCAAACTTGAAGTGTTTGGGTCACTGCGATGCTGGATATACTCAGTGGAATGGCAAAAACGAGGTTTGCCACACGCACATATACTAATCTGGCTACATAAAAAAATTGCTTCGAACGAAATTGATGATGTGATTTCCGCTGAAATACCTGATCGATAAGGGGTTACATGATATTATTGTAAAAAATATGATACATGGACCTTGCGGTGCACTGAACGAAAATTCACCATGCATGACCGAAGGAAGGTGCACAAAGCAATATCCTCGACTTTTAGTATCCAACACAATTACTGGCAATGATGGTTACACACAATTTAGAAGAAGATCTACTGAAGATGGCGGTAAAACAGCAATAATAAAGAAGCTTAACGGTACCACCATCGAAGTAGATAACCAGTGGGTTGTTCCATATTCCCCATTATTATCAAAAACATTTAATGCACACATAAACGTTGAATACTGTAACTCCGTAAAGGTAATCAAATACATATGTATATACGTCAACAAAGGCAGTGACATGGCAGTTTTTGGCTTGCAGGCCGAAATTAAGAAATCGACGAAATCGTACAATATCAGGCTGGAAGATACATAAGTAGTAATGAAGCTGTTTGGCGAATTCTTTCATTTCCGATACATGAATTTAGTCCAGCTGTTGTTCACTTAGCGGTACATTTACAAAATGGTCAACGTGTTTATTTTTCGGAATCCAACGTGCAAAAAAAGAGCCCTGAATCCACCGGATACAACGTTAACTGTTTTCTTTTCGCTTTGCAAAATGATTCTTTTGCAAAAAAAACTGCTGTATACTGAAGTGCCTTCGTATTACACGTGGAATACTAAAAATAAAGTATTTGAACGTCGAAAACAGGGTAAGTCAGTCGACGGCCAGCCTACCATCTTCAAAGATACCACGATAGGAAGACTCTACACCGTTCACCCCAATCAACATGAATGCTTCTTTCTATGTCTGCTTTTGGTGAATGTACCCGGTCCGACGTCCTTTGAGTATTTGAGAACTGTAAACGGTACTATACATGACACTTGCCGTAGTGCATGCCAAGCTCTGAATTTATTGGAGAATGACCAACACTGGGATAACTGCATCAATGACGCGTGCGAAACGTCAACTCCAAGTCAAATTCGTGCATTGTTTGGCATCATTTTAACAACTTGCTCTCCATCAGCTCCTACAGAGTTATGGGAAAAATATAAGTCAAAAATGTCCGAAGATATACGAAGTTACAGTACGAGTGATCTATTGTCGTATGTACAAAATAACATTTCCAAGTTAACGTCGGAACAAAAAGACATTCATGATACGATAATGCATTGCGTCGATAACAACGTTGGAGAAATTTTCTTTTTGGATGCGCCAGGAGGTACTGGTAAAACGTTTGTGATAATACTGATTCTGGCATCAATTGGATTAAAAAATGATATAGCATTGGCAATTGCGTCGTCCGAATAGCCGCAACATTAATGCCTGGTGGAAGAACTGCTCATTCCGCTTTGAAATTGCCTCTGAATTTGCATTCTACAGAAATTCCCACGTGCAATATTCCCAAATCATCTGGGATGGGTAAAGTATTGCAGCAATGCAAACTTATTATTTGGGATGAGTGCACAATGGCACACAAAAATCGCTCAAGGCTCTGGATCAATGCTTGAAGGATTTGCGAGGGAAGTCGAGACCCTTTGTCAGCACATTAATATTACTTGTGGGAGATTTCAGGCAAACATTACCTATAATACCTAGATCAACCCCTGCAGACGAAATGAATGCTTGCCTGAAAAATTCTAATTTATGGGCACACGTAAAAACATTAAAATTAACTACAAATATGCGTGTCCGATTGCAAAACGATGACTCTGGTCAAATATTTTCAGATCAATTGCTGGCAATTGGAAACGGAAAGCTCCAAGTAGATTCAATTACAGGACGTATATAACTACCTGCTGATTTCTGTAATTTAGTGACGTCCAAAAATGAATTGATTGAAAAAGTATTTCCGAATATTCTAAAAAATTAAAAAAATAATAAATGGCTAAGTGAAAGAGCGATTCTTGCACCCAAAAATATAGACGTCCACGAAATCAACAATATTGTTTTGACCAATATTCGAGACCAGACAGTCCTTTACAAGTCAGTCGACATAGTTTTGGAACCAAATGAAGCGGCTAATTATCCATCTAAATTTTTAAATTCCGTGGATCTTTCAGGGTTTCCACCACACGTGCTACAACTAAAAATAGGCTTACCAATAATACTTTTAAGAAATATCAACCCACCAAAGCTTTGCAATGGCACGCGACTTGCCGTAAAAAAAACAATGGAAAACCTAATAGAGGCCACAATCTTGACAGGATCTTTTCAGGGTGAGGCTGTTCTTATTCCTCACATTCCCATGATTCCAACGTATCTGCCTTTTCAATTTAAAAGATTGCAATGCCCAATTCGATTAGCATTTGCAATCACCATTAACAAAGCTCAAGGTCAATTATTAGAAAAATGTGGTATAGATCTTAATACTGATTGTTTTTCCCATGGACAATTGTACGTTGCATGTTCGAGGGTCGGTAAACCTGAAAATCTATTTATTTGCAGCGACAATGGGACAGCGAAGAATGTTGTATATTCGCAAGTTTTACGCAGTTAATTTGCATTGTATCTATCTATCTATCTATCTATATAAAAACGAGTTGTGTGTATGCATGTTTGTTTGTAAAAAGAGCGTTTGCAAATGACGTCATTATTAGTACATAAGGCTTTGTATATGCACAGACAATGGGAAAGCCAAGAATGTCGTATATTCGCAAGTTTTACGTAGTTTAAAACACATATATAAATCTATCTATATTCATAGGTGGTACACAGGGACACAACTACAATGGCGCGTAACTAATATGGCGCATAACGACTTACGCGCGCGGGGGGCTTGGGGGGCGCGAAGCGCCTCCCCAACAGCTAGTAATGAATAAAATTTAGTATTTAAATATAATACAATTTTTGACAAACGTTGCATCTTCATATACAAGATTATTCAATGCCAATCTTTTGACAAGAGTTGATATAACGTATTATCTTTTGGAAATTTATCTTCTGGAGTTTAGTGTAATATTTGAGAAATTCCGAAGCCTGATTTTTTTTTTCCTTTTGTCCTTTACTAGATTCCTCTTAAGAAATAGCAAAAGGTTTTTGTCTTGTGTGCTATTTGCAATTTCCAAAATTAAGGCTTTAAACAACTTTTCGTTTTAAGCTTACAGTATTGTCGCTCCTACTCCTAGATACGTTTCTTAAATTTCCTTCTTAAGACACCATATACTTCTTCTCAAGCTATTTTCTATAGTTATCCCATCTTCTTTGGACATCGGCCAATCTTAAACTCTTTGTCAACTCTTCTTGAAAAGCTTCTAAAATTCTCGTCCCGGAGTCCATCAACGTTAAAACTTCTTGGAAGTTAATTATCCTTTCTCAATTTCAGCCTTAGATTAACCCTAGACTCTATGCTGGATAGTGATATTTAGTTTTATGCTTTCTTGCCGCTACTGCAGTACCCCTGATGAAAACAGTTCTACACACTCTAATTTCTTCTGTTTATCCTGCCAGTTTTCTGTTTACAATAACCTAATCAGTAGGTTGGTCGTATTACCAATATGTGGGGATTATGTTAACTTATTGGCTGTTTTCAAACCAGAAACAATATTGATTATGGCTAGTTTATTTTACATACAAAGCTGCAGCAGTCTATTACCATTACTAATCTATTTTCTATGCCAAAGTAGTCCAGAATAGAATATATTATTTCTACCGTATTTTTACCAACCTAGGTATTAAAATCTCCAAAAAATATCAAATTTCTAAGTTGGGTCCTATCTATTTGTTTCTGTAGCTATAGGTAAAATTCATCTGAGTTACTAGTCAGTACTATTTCTATCAGCTCGTTATACAGGAGTATTTACTGCGGTGGCTTACACCCTACACAAGAAAGGACAAATAGTTTTTTTTGCCTTTTTCAGGGCAACCCGATTATCTCCCCTGTCTTGTAATAATCTTTTTATCCCTGAAAATTTCAGGGCTCTTGTACTCCCAAGATCAAACGAGGCCATCAATTCTATTGCAAAAAATGTGTTTAAATAACTTTCAATTTTCATTATTTACGGCTCTTATCCTACTATCTGTAGGCATCATGCCACTCTAAAGGCAAGTTGATAGACCTTTTGACCATTCTAAACAAACTAGCCATCTCAAAATTTTCGTCAGATGTTTTTGGACGTAAAAGGTTTCTACCACCACGCCTTCCATACGAAAAGGGCATGTGAAAATTTAATATTAAACAATACATTTGCAAAATTTCCAAACAAGGATGAAAAAGGACTTTGTAACATAAAGAAAAAAAAAATCAAAATTTGAGTTTTAAAGGCCAAACGAAAATACTGAACAAAACATAGACAGCAAGTATTTTGAAAGAAATATATTTCGAAAGAACTCTAGTTTTCATCTTTTTATTTGTCTTTATGTTATGACAGGCCAATGTGGTTTACGAAATTAAGGATTTTATACATTTGAAAGAAGAAGCTCGATGATGACAATTGCTAAAAATCAGTGTTTTTGGACCAAATCTTGAAAAAATAAGCTGTTCCAATTTTGTGCATGATTAAAAATATTTTTTTTACATATAAATCAGAGTTGTAAGGATCTGAGTTCTTTCACCTTACACTTAAGAAGTAACCAATCAGAGTGAAACGTGTTTCAAAGCTAAACAATTTAATTAAGATAGAAAAACCATCTGCGCGCCTGCTGCGGTAGCGGCAAACTTGTAAGAAATCAGGTTATTGGACAAATAAAAGAAACGTGCTTGATTAGATTCTTGTGATTTAAAAATGATCTCGTTTAAGAAGGCGTTCATGAAGTATCTATTTTAACTATTACAATCACGTGATGACGCGTCCTAAGTATCACAAAAGCCAAGTAAAATAGAGACAAAAAGGATTGGACCATTGAACTGATCATGCTCAGTTTTCGGGAGCTAGTGTCATACGACGTCATACAAGAAATCACTATAATAATAATAATAATAATTTATTTATCACCCACTTCACAAAACAGAGGTTAAGTGGAGTAAAATACAAAGAAAAACAGCAAAAGTAAAACAAGAAAAAAATTTAATCACATACAGAAAAAAGAAGGATAAGGCGATGAAAACATCCTAGCCTATAAAGCGCTTCAATAGCCAGCTTGGCAGATAATTTTTCAAAAGCACCAGTAATATCTGTCGCACAATACTTTTAACCAGTTTTGTATTCTGGTAAGAACGAGGTAGATAAAAATTAATTTGCAGTACCGGTAATAATTTATGCAAATGCATTTTAGATCACCAGTCAACAGAAATGGCCTAATACCAGAACAGAAGAGTACAGAATGATCACAAAAATTTGAGTAAACCCGAGTTAGCACTCTTCTCCTATAGTGTCCAAGATTTGCTACAATCTTAGAGTAACCGAGCCTCAGCTTATCACTAATATCTCTGACAGCACGAGACCGGAGAGCATTCATAGAATCGCAAACTGTTATACCAAGCCAACGAAACGATTTAACACGTGGGATACTAAAACCACCGCAGTGTAGTGATTCTGAACAATTATTACCGTTGAAAACAAGAAACTCGCACTTGTCAGTATTTAGGTACAGGCCGATATCGCGGAAAGCAGAAGTAACTGACTTCACTGAACGGGCAAGACAAGACTCATTTTGTTTAATCAGAAGAAGGTCATCTGCATAAGCCAGGTATGTGATAGCAGATGGTCCTAGTAGGCACGTAGTCGAAATTTTGATAATACATTTTCAATACAAGCATTAAAAATATACGGCGAAAGAACTCCCCTTGACTTACACCGCAACGAAGAGGGATATGACCAAATAAGAATTATCTAATGACTTAAGGCGAAGGTAAAAATGGGAGTACCAAAACGAAGCACGTGAATTACCGACGGATTTACTCCTCTCTGGCAAAATGCTGTCCATGCTTGAGTGAGACAACGCTGTCAAATGCCTTAGACAAGTCTAGGGCTGCGAAATGAAGTACGCGACGAGTGCGATGGACATCTTTTAATAAAGAAGTCAAAGCACGGTGAGCATGCTGACAGCGTAGCCAGATCTAAACCAAATTGATTATCATCATTATCATCATCTGATTATCATCAGAGACGAACATACGCAATAGCATCTTGAGCATATTCATGCAGATGACGGGGACTGCCAGCATATGACGAAGGTAAAATCGTTAATATTCCAACGTTTGTGGTATTACCATCATTTACAACTGCATCTCGCAAATGAATGTATTATTCAGAGCGGAGCTTGGTCTGATTGAGACGGATAAATAGTAAATGTTCTGATTCAATTTTTGCATACATATCAACGAAGTATTGGTGAAACAATTGACAGCATTTTAAAATATAATTGTCTTCATCCTACGAATCATTAGTCTATAGGAATAATAATGTATTGCGCTGCATTTCTTATTCATTTCTTTATTAGTGGCTGGATTTATTAATTTAACATTAAAGTGATAGCCGTCGGCTCTATCCCAAAAATGATAGGATATTGTAGGAAAATCGATGAGTTTCAGCAATTCTTACCAACTGAGCATAATTCTTACGACCAGAACATAAGTAAAAAAAAAAACTAACAAAACTAAAAAGAAGGTAAAAACTACAAAAAAACTCAAAAGAAAAAAAAAACTAAAAACTAATAAAAAAACTAAAAAATCTAAAAATCTAAATAAACTAAAAAAGAAAAAAAAGGAAAAAAATAAAGGAGAAAAACAAAACTAAAAAACGAATGTATATACAGACCGGGACACCGGGATACAAATGACGACCGGGACACAGGGAATATAAATGACGACCGGGACACAGGGACACAACTACAACGGGGACACCGGGGGAAACAGGGGGATATAAATGACGACCGGGACACCGGGACAGGGAATGGTCGATTAGCAATCACCATCAACAAAGCTCAATATATATATATATATATATATATATATATATATATATATATATATATATATATATATATATATATATATATATATATATATATATTCCCAGGTGGGACATAGGGACACAACTACAATGGCACGTAACTAATATGGCGCGTAACGACTTACGCGCACGGGGGGGCTTGGGGGGCGCGAAGCACCCCCACCAACTAGGTGTTGGGGTGGCGCGAAGCGCCACCCCAACAGCTAGTATCTTCTATATATATAAAAATAAGTTGTCTGTCTGTGTGTCTGTCTGTGGATCAGGTGACGTCATGTTTCTGTGTCCACTGACGTCATGAAATTAGTTGTCGTCATTTTTGCTCTGACGGTGACGTCATTCAAGATATTTAAGACATATGTTCACGTAGAAATCTATTAATGTTTAAGTTTACAATGACTGATGAACTTACCATGGCAAAAGCCGATGAAGATGCTCAAAGAGTCTATGCCAAAAAACTTGCTGCTGATAGAGAAAGTCAGAAAAGAAAGCGTGCCGAGGAATCAAAAGAACAGCAAGGAAACAGGCTTAAGGCTAAAGAACGCAAAACCGCGCAGTTAGATGAAGATCCACCTGGACAGCGAGAGTCAAAACATATCAAAACTGAAAATGATAGCGATGATGATTGGGTTTGGGATTTTGACTTGGATAAGGTCATCAATGCCTACCAGATTTTAGTTAAAAAAACAAAGGTTCGGCGATATGTATTTCATAGTGAAGCTGAAAAATAAAGAAGAAAAAGAAAACTGAAAAAAGAAAAAATGTAAAAAACTAAAAATTACTAAAAAGAAAAACACTCAAAGAGAAATTACAGACCGGGACACAAATGACGACCGGGACAGAGGGAATATAAATAACGACCGGGACACTCAAAGAGAAATTACAGACTGGGATACCGGGACACAAATGACGACCGGGACACAGGGAATATAAATGACGACCAGGACACAGGTATTTAAGAATATCGTTCAAAGACAAATTTGTAATTGTAAGAAGACCGTTGAAAGAGAAAGCCCTCCAGCGTCCCCGTTGTAGTTTTGTCCCTGTGTCCCGGTCGTCATTTATATTTTTTACTTATGTCCTGGTCATTATGGCTTATGTATGGTCATTTATATTGCCTGTGTCCCGGTCGTCATTTGTATCCCGGTGTCCCGGTCTGTATATACATTCGTTTTTTAGTTTTGTTTTTCTCCTTTATTTTTTTCCTTTTTTCTTTTTTTCTTTTTTAGTTTATTTAGATTTTTTAGTTTTTTATTAGTTTTTAGGTTTTTTTTTCTTTTTAGTTTTTTTGTAGTTTTTACCTTCTTTTTAGTTTTTTTAGTTTTATTTTTTACTTATGTCCTGGTCGTCATTTATACTCCGTGTCCCGGTGCTTTGTTGATTGCTAATCAAACATTCCTTTTGTCCCGGTCGCTTTCTCTTTGAGTGTCGTCATTTTTTTTTTCTTTTTTAGTTCTTACCTTTTTTAGTTTTTTTTTAGTTTTTTAGATGAAAATTTTTTTTTAGTTTTTTTCTGTTTTTTCTTTTTAGTTTTTTATTGGTTTTTACCTTTTTTTTAGCTTTTTTAGTTTTTTTTTCGTTTTTTCTTTTTACTTTTTTTTTAGTTTTTATCTTTTTTATTTTTTTTTATTTTTATTCTTAATTTTATTAGTTTTCTTTTTCTCTTCTATTTTTCAGTTTTTTCCTTTTTTTTAGTTTTTTTTTTTAGTTTTTAGTTTTTTTTAGTTTTTTACCTTTTTTTAGTTTTTTTTAGTTTTTTTAGTTTTTTAGCCTTTTTATTTTTTTTTATTAGTTTTTAGTTTTTTTGTAGTTTTTGCTTTTTTTTAGTTTTTTCAGCTTTTTTTTTAGTTTTTAGTTTTTTACCTTTTTTAGCCTAAAACTTTATTAGTTTTCTTTTTCTCTTCTATTTTTCAGTTTTTTCCTTTTTTTTAGTTTTTTTTTTAGTTTTTAGTTTTTTTTAGTTTTTTACCTTTTTTTAGTTTTTTTTAGTTTTTTTTAGTTTTTTTAGTTTTTTAGCCTTTTTATTTTTTTTTTATTAGTTTTTAGTTTTTTTGTAGTTTTTGCCTTTTTTTAGTTTTTTCCATGACGTCACCTGATCCATCCACAGATCCACAGACAACTTATTTTTATATATATAGATATATATATATACTAGCTGTTGGGGTGGCGCTTCGCGCCCCCCCAAGCCCCCCCGCAC
>NW_027064808.1:0-24400 GCF_032884065.1 Artemia franciscana
ATTGATTCTAGCTAGTCTATCTACTATTTTCTATGAGTCATATGCAAGACGTCATTTTAGAAAAGACTTTTTCACTATTCAATAAATAGATTCAAATCTATTTGAATCTAGAATCAAACTTTCTGTTTGATTCTAATAGAATCAATAGAATAGCACTAGTTCGTATGGGACGTCTTGCATATGGTTCTAGAATTCTAATCTATTGATTCTAGACCAGCTAGAATCAATAGTAGATAGAACAGTGAAAGTTTGATTCTAGCTAGTCTATCTACTATTTCTAAGAGTCATATGCAAGACGTCATTTTAGAAAAGACTTTTTCACTATTCAATAAATAGATTCAAATCTATTTGAATCTAGAATCAAACTTTCTGTTTGATTCTAATAGAATCAATAGAACTAGCACTAGTTCGTATGTGACGTCTTGCATATGGTTCTAGAATTCTAATCTATTGATTCTAGACCAGCTAGACTCAATAGTAGATAGAACAGTGAAAGTTTGATTCTAGCTAGTCTATCTACTATTTCTATGAGTCATATGCAAGACGTCATTTTAGAAAAGACTTTTCACTATTCAATAAATAGATTTCAAATCTATTGAATCTAGAATCAAACTTTCTGTTTGATTCTAATAGAATCAATAGAATAGCACTAGTTCGTATGTGACGTCTTGCATATGGTTCTAGAATTCTAATCTATTGATGCTAGACCCGCTAGAATCATAGTAGATAGAACAGTGAAAGTTTGATTCTATCTAGTCTATCTACTATTTCTATGAGTCATATGCAAGACGTCATTTTAGAAAAGACTGTTTCACTATTCAATAAATAGATTCAAATCTATTTGAATCTAGAATCAAACTTTCTGTTTGATTCTAATAGAATCAATAGAATAGCACTAGTTCGTATGTGACGTCTTGCATATTGTTCTAGAATTCTAATCTATTGATTCTAGCTAGTCTATCTACTATTTCTATGAGTCATATGCAAGACGTCATTTTAGAAAAGACTTTTTCACTATTCAATAAATAGATTCAAATCTATTTGAATCTAGAATCAAACTTTCTGTTTGATTCTAATAGAATCAATAGAATAGCACTAGTTCTCGTATGTGACGTCTTGCATATGGTTCTAGAATTCTAATCTATTGATTCTAGCTAGTCTATCTACTATTTCTATGAGTCAAATGCAAGACGTCATTTTAGAGAAAAGACTTTTTCAATATTCAATAAATAGATTCAAATCTATTTGAATCTAGAATCAAACTTTCTGGTTGATTCTAATAGAATCAATAGAATAGCACTAGTTCGTATGTGACGTCTTGCATATGGTTCTAGAATTCTAATCTATTGATTCTAGACCAGCTAGATTCAATAGTAGATAGAACAGTGAAAGTTTGATTCTAGCTAGTCTATCTACTATTTCTATGAGTCAAATGCAAGACGTCATTTTAGAAAAGACTTTTTTCACTATTCAATAAATAGATTCAAATCTATTTGAATCTAGAATCAAACTTTCTGTTTGATTCTAATAGAATCAATAGAATAGCACTAGTTCGTATGTGACGTCTTGCATATGGTTCTAGAATTCTAATCTATTGATGCTAGACCCGCTAGAATCAATAGTAGATAGAACAGTGAAAGTTTGATTCTATCTAGTCTATCTACTATTTCTATGAGTCATATGCAAGACGTCAGTTTAGAAAAGACTGTTTCACTATTCATTAAATAGATTCAAATCTATTTGAATCTAGAATCAAACTTTCTATTTGATTCTAATAGAATCAATAGAATAGCACTAGTTCGTATGTGACGTCTTGCATATTGTTCTAGAATTCTAATCTATTGATTCTAGCTAGTCTATCTACTATTTCTATGAGTCATATGCAAGACGTCATTTTAGAAAAGACTTTTTCACTATTCAATAAATAGATTCAAATCTATTTGAATCTAGAATCAAACTTTCTGTTTGATTCTAATAGAATCAATAGAATAGCACTAGTTCGTATGTGACGTCTTGCATATGGTTCTAGAATTCTAATCTATGTATTCTAGACCAGCTAGAATCAATAGTAGATAGAACAGTGAAAGTTTGATTCTAGCTAGTCTATCTACTATTTCTATGAGTCATATGCAAGACGTCATTTTAGAAAAGACTTTTTCACTATTCAAGAAATAGATTCAAATCTATTTGAATCTAGAATCAAACTTTCTGTTTGATTCTAATAGAATCAATATAATAGCACTAGTTCGTATGTGACGTCTTGCATATGGTTCTAGAATTCTAATCTATTGATTCTAGACCAGCTAGAATCAATAGTAGATAGAACAGTGAAAGTTTGATTCTAGCTAGTCTATCTACTATTTCTATGAGTCATATGCAAGACGTCATTTTAGAAAAGACTTTTTCACTATTCAATAAATAGATTCAAATCTATTGAATCTAGAATCAAACTTTCTGTTTGATTCTAATAGAATCAATAGAATAGCACTAGTTCGTATGTGACGTCTTGCATATGGTTCTAGAATTCTAATCTATTGATTCTAGCTAGTCTATCTACTATTTCTATGAGTCAAATGCAAGACGTCATTTTAGAAAAGACTTTTTCACTATTCAATAAATAGATTCAAATCTATTTGTATCTAGAATCAAACTTTCTGTTTGATTCTATAGAATCAATAGAATAGCACTAGTTCGTGTGTGACGTCTTGCATATGGTTCTAGAATTCTAATCTATTGATTCTAGCTAGTCTATCTACTATTTCTATGAGTCATATGCAAGACGTCATTTAGAAAAGACTTTTTCACTATTCAATAAATAGATTCAAATCTATTTGAATCTAGAATCAAACTTTCTGTTTGATTCTAATAGAATCAATAGAATAGCACTGAGTTCGTATGTGACGTCTTGCATATGGTTCTAGAATTCTAATCTATTGATTCTAGACCCAGCTAGAATCAATAGTAGATAGAACAGTGAAAGTTTGATTCTAGCTAGTCTATCTACTATTTCTAAGAGTCATATGCAAGACGTCATTTTAGAAAAGACTCTTTCACTATTCAATAAATAGATTCAAATCTATTTGAATCTAGAATCAAACTTTCTGTTTGATTCTAATAGAATCAATAGAATAGCACTAGTTCGTATGTGACGTCTTGCATATGGTTCTAGAATTCTAATCTATTGATTCTAGACCAGCTAGAATCAATAGTAGATAGAACAGTGAAAGTTTGATTCTAGCTAGTCTATCTCTATTTCTATGAGTCATAGCAAGACGTCATTTAGAAAAGACTTTTTCACTATTCAAACAATAGATTCAGATCTATTTGAATCTAGAATCAAACTTCTGTTTGATTCTAATAGAATCAATAGAAATAGCACTAGTTCGTATGTGACGTCTTGCATATGGTTCTAGAATTCTAATCTATTGATTCTAGCTAGTCTATCTACTATTTCTAATGAGTCATATGCAAGGACGTCATTTAGAAAAGGACTTTTTCACTTTTCAATAAATAGATTCAAATCTATTTGAATCTAGAATCAAACTTTCTGTTTGATTCTAATAGAATCAATAGAATAGCACTAGTTCGTATGTGACGTCTTGCATATGGTTCTAGAATTCTAATCTATTGATTCTAGACCAGCTAGAATCAATAGTAGATAGAACAGATGAAAGTTTGATTCTAGCAAGTCTATCTACTATTTCTATGAGTCATATGCAAGACGTCATTTTAGAAAAGACTTTTTCACTATTCATAAATAGATTCAAATCTATTTGAATCTAGAATCAAACTTTCTGTTTGATTCTAATAGAATCAATAGATTAGCACTAGTTCGTATGTGACGTCTTGCATATGGTTCTAGACTTCTAATCTATTGATTCTAGCTAGTCTATCTACTATTTCTATGAGTCAAATGCAAGACGTCATTTTAGAAAAGACTTTTTCACTATTCAATAAATAGATTCAAATCTATTTGTATCTAGAATCAAACTTTCTGTTTGATTCGAATAGAATCAATAGAATAGCACTAGTTCGTGTGTGACGTCTTGCATATGGTTCTAGAATTCTAATCTATTGATTCTAGCTAGTCTATCTACTATTTCTATGAGTCATATGCAAGACGTCATTTTAGAAAAGACTTTTTCACTATTCAATAAATAGATTCAAATCTATTTGAATCTAGAATCAAACTTTCTGTTTGATTCTAATAGAATCAATAGAATAGCACTAGTTCGTATGTGACGTCTTGCATATGGTTCTAGAATTCTAATCTATTGATTCTAGACCAGCTAGAATCAATAGTAGATAGAACAGTGAAAGTTTGATTCTAGCTAGTCTATCTACTATTCTAAGAGTCATATGCAAGACGTCATTTTAGAAAAGACTTTTTCACTATTCAATAAATAGATTCAAATTTATTTGAATCTAGAATCAAACTTTCTGTTTGATTCTAATAGAATCAATAGAATAGCACTAGTTCGTATGTGACGTCTTGCATATGGTTCTAGAATTCTAATCTATTGATTCTAGACCAGCTAGAATCAATAGTAGATAGAACAGTGAAAGTTTGATTCTAGCTAGTCTATCTACTATTTCTATGAGTCATATGCAAGACGTCATTTTAGAAAAGACTTTTCACTATTCAATAAATAGATTCAAATCTATTTGAATCTAGAATCAAACTTTCTGTTTGATTCTAATAGAATCAATAGAATAGCACTAGTTCGTATGTGACGTCTTGCATATGGTTCTAGAATTCTAATCTATTGATGCTAGACCCGCTAGAATCAATAGTAGATAGAACAGTGAAAGTTTGATTCTATCTAGTCTATCTACTATTTTCTATGAGTCATATGCAAGACGTCATTTTAGAAAAGACTGTTTCACTATTCAATAAATAGATTCAAATCTATTTGAATCTAGAATCAAACTTTCTGTTTGATTCTAATAGAATCAATAGAATAGCACTAGTTCGTATGTGACGTCTTGCATATTGTTCTAGAATTCTAATCTATTGATTCTAGCTAGTCTATCTACTATTTTCTATGAGTCATATGCAAGACGTCATTTTAGAAAAGACTTTTTCACTATTCAATAAATAGATTCAAATCTATTTGAATCTAGAATCAAACTTTCTGTTTGATTCTAATAGAATCAATAGAATAGCACTAGTTCGTATTTGACGTCTTGCATATGGTTCTAGAATTCTAATCTATTGATTCTAGCTAGTCTATCTACTATTTCTATGAGTCAAATGCAAGACGTCATTTTAGAGAAGACTTTTTCAATATTCAATAAATAGATTCAAATCTATTGAATCTAGAATCAAACTTTCTGTTTGATTCTAATAGAATCAATAGAATAGCACTAGTTCGTATGTGACGTCTTGCATATGGTTCTAGAATTCTAATCTATTGATTCTAGACCAGCTAGATTCAATAGTAGATAGAACAGTGAAAGTTTGATTCTAGCTAGTCTATCTACTATTTCTATGAGTCAAATGCAAGACGTCATTTTAGAAAAGACTTTTTCACTATTCAATAAATAGATTCAATCTATTTGAATCTAGAATCAAACTTTCTGTTTGATTCTAATAGAATCAATAGAATAGCACTAGTTCGTAGTGACGTCTTGCATATGGTTCTAGAATTCTAATCTATTGATGCTAGACCCGCTAGAATCAATAGTAGATAGAACAGTGAAAGTTTGATTCTATCTAGTCTATCTACTATTTCTATGAGGTCATATGCAAGACGTCATTTTAGAAAAGACTGTTTCACTATTCAATAAATAGATTCAAATCTATTTGAATCTAGAATCAAACTTTCTATTTGATTCTAATAGAATCAATAGAATAGCACTAGTTCGTATGTGACGTCTTGCATATTGTTCTAGAATTCTAATCTATTGATTCTAGCTAGTCTATCTACTATTTCTATGAGTCATATGCAAGACGTCATTTTAGAAAAGACTTTTTCACTATTCAATAAATAGATTCAAATCTATTTGAATCTAGAATCAAACTTTCTGTTTGATTCTAATAGAATCAATAGAATAGCACTAGTTCGTATGTGACGTCTTGCATATGGTTCTAGAATTCTAATTCTATGTTTATTCTAGACCAGCTAGAATCAATAGTAGATAGAACAGTGAAAGTTTGATTCTAGCTAGTCTATCTACTATTTCTATGAGTCATATGCAAGACGTCATTTTAGAAAAGACTTTTTCACTATTCAATAAATAGATTCAAATCTATTTGAATCTAGAATCAAACTTTCTGTTTGATTCTAATAGAATCAATAGAATAGCACTAGTTCGTATGTGACGGTCTTGCATATGGTTCTAGAATTCTAATCTATTGATTCTAGACCAGCTAGAATCAATAGTAGATAGAACAGTGAAAGTTTGATTCTAGCTAGTCTATCTACTATTTCTATGAGTCATATGCAAGACGTCATTTTAGAAAAGACTTTTTCACTATTCAATAAATAGATTCAAATCTATTTGAATCTAGAATCAAACTTTCTGTTTGATTCTAATAGAATCAATAGAATAGCACTAGTTCGTATGTGACGTCTTGCATATGGTTCTAGAATTCTAATCTATTGATTCTAGCTAGTCTATCTACTATTTCTATGAGTCAAATGCAAGACGTCATTTTAGAAAAGACTTTTTCACTATTCAATAAATAGATTCAAATCTATTTGTATCTAGAATCAAACTTTCTGTTTGATTCTAATAGAATCAATAGAATAGCACTAGTTCGTGTGTGACGTCCTTGCATATGGTTCTAGAATTCTAATCTATTGATTCTAGCTAGTCTATCTACTATTTCTATGAGTCATATGCAAGACGTCATTTTAGAAAAGACTTTTTCACTATTCAATAAATAGATTCAAATCTATTTGAATCTAGAATCAAACTTTCTGTTTGATTCTAATAGAATCAATAGAATAGCACTAGTTCGTATGTGACGTCTTGGATATGGTTCTAGAATTCTAATCTATTGATTCTAGACCAGCTAGAATCAATAGTAGATAGAACAGTGAAAGTTTGATTCTAGCTAGTCTATCTACTATTTCTAAGAGTCATATGCAAGACGTCATTTAGAAAAGACTTTTTCACTATTCAATAAATAGATTCAAATCTATTTGAATCTAGAATCAAACTTTCTGTTTGATTCTAATAGAATCAATAGAATAGCACTAGTTCGTATGTGACGTCTTGCATATTGTTCTACGAAATTCTAATCTATTGATTCTAGCTAGTCTATCTACTATTTCTATGAGTCATATGCAAGACGTCATTTTAGAAAAGACTTTTTCACTATTCAAAAAATAGATTCAGATCTATTTGAATCTAGAATCAAACTTTCTGTTTGATTCTAATAGAATCAATAGAATAGCACTAGTTCGTATGTGACGTCTTGCATATGGTTCTAGAATTCTAATCTATTGATTCTAGCTAGTCTATCTACTATTTCTATGAGTCATATGCAAGACGTCATTTTAGAAAAGACTTTTTCACTTTTCAATAAATAGATTCAAATCTATTTGAATCTAGAATCAAACTTTCTGTTTGATTCTAATAGAAGCAATAGAATAGCACTAGTTCGTATGTGACGTCTTGCATATGGTTCTAGAATTCTAATCTATTGATTCTAGACCAGCTAGAATCAATAGTAGATAGAACAGGTGAAAGTTTGATTCTAGCTAGTCTATCTACTATTTCTATGAGTCATATGCAAGACGTCATTTTAGAAAAGACTTTTTTCACTATTCAATAAATAGATTCAAATCTATTTGAATCTAGAATCAAACTTTCTGTTTGATTCTAATAGAATCAATAGAATAGCACTAGTTCGTATGTGACGTCTTGCATATGGTTCTAGAATTCTAATCTATTGATTCTAGCTAGTCTATCTACTATTTCTATGAGTCAAATGCAAGACGTCATTTTAGAAAAGACTTTTTCACTATTCAATAAATAGATTCAAATCTATTTGTATCTAGAATCAAACTTTCTGTTTTATTCTAATAGAATCAATAGAATAGCACTAGTTCGTGTGTGACGTCTTGCATATGGTTCTAGAATTCTAATCTATTGATTCTAGCTAGTCTATCCTACTATTTCTATGAGTCATATGCAAGACGTCATTTTAGAAAAGACTTTTTCACTATTCAATAAATAGATTCAAATCTATTTGAATCTAGAATCAAACTTTCTGTTTGATTCTAATAGAATCAATAGAATAGCACTAGTTCGTATGTGACGTCTTGCATATGGTTCTAGAATTCTAATCTATTGATTCTAGACCAGCTAGAATCAATAGTAGATAGAACAGTGAAGTTTGATTCTAGCTAGTCTATCTACTATTTCTAAGAGTCATATGCAAGACGTCATTTTAGAAAAGACTTTTTCACTATTCAATAAATAGATTCAATCTATTTGAATCTAGAATCAAACTTTCTGTTTGATTCTAATAGAATCAATAGAATAGCACTAGTTCGTATGTGACGTCTTGCATATGGTTCTAGAATTCTAATCTATTGATCTAGACCAGCTAGAATCAATAGTAGATAGAACAGTGAAAGTTTGATTCTAGCTAGTCTATCTACTATTTCTATGAGTCATATGCAAGACGTCATTTTGGAAAAGACTTTTCACTATTCAATAAATAGATTCAAATCTTTTTGAATCTAGAATCAAACTTTCTGTTTGATTCTAATAGAATCAATAGAATAGCACTAGGTTCGTATGTGACGTCCTTGCATATGGTTCTAGAATTCTAATCTATTGATGCTAGACCCGCTAGAATCAATAGTAGATAGAACAGTGAAAGTTTGATTCTATCTAGTCTATCTACTATTTCTATGAGTCATATGCAAGACGTCATTTTAGAAAAGACTGTTTCACTATTCAATAAATAGATTCAAATCTATTTGAATCTAGAATCATACTTTCTGTTTGATTCTAATAGAATCAATAGAATAGCACTAGTTCGTATGTGACGTCTTGCATATTGTTCTAGAATTCTAATCTATTGATTCTAGCTAGTCTATCTACTATTTCTATGAGTCATATGCAAGACGTCATTTTAGGAAAAGACTTTTTCACTATTCAATAAATAGATTCAAATCTATTTGAATCTAGAATCAAACTTTCTGTTTGATTCTAATTAGAATCAATTAGAATAGCACCTAGTTCGTTATGTGACGTCTTGCATATGGTTCTAGAATTCTAATCTATTGCATTCTAGACCAGCTAGATTCAATAGTAGATAGAACAGTGAAAGTTTGATTCTAGCTAGTCTATCTACTATTTCTATGAGTCAAATGCAAGACGTCATTTTAGAAAAGACTTTTTCACTATTCAATAAATAGATTCAAATCTATTTGAATCTAGAATCAAACTGTTCTGATTTGATTTCTAATAGAATCAATAGAATAGCACTAGTTCGTATGTTGACGTCTTGCATATGGTTCTAGAATTCTAATCTATTGATGGCTAGACCCGCTAGAATCAATAGTAGATAGAACAGTGAAAGTTTGATTCTATCTAGTCTATCTACTATTTCTATGAGTCATATGCAAGACGTCATTTTAGAAAAGACTGTTTTCACTATTCAATAAATAGATTCAAATTCTATTTGAAATCTAGAATCAAAACTTTCTATTTGATTCTAATAGAATCAATAGAATAGCACTAGTTTCGTATGTGACGTCTTGCATATTGTTCTAGAATTCTAATCTATGGATTCTAGCTAGTCTATCTACTATTTCTATGAGTCAGTATGCAAGACGTCATTTTTAGAAAAGACTTTTTTCACTATTCAATAAATAGATTCAAATCTATTTGAATCTAGAATCAAACCTTCTGTTTGATTCTAATAGAATCAATAGATCAGCACTAGTTCGTATGTGACGTCTTGCCATATGGTTCTAGAATTCTAATCTATGTATTCTAGACCGGCTAGAATCAATAGTAGATAGAACAGTGAAAGTTTGATTCTAGCTAGTCTATCTACTATTTCTATGAGTCATATGCAAGACGTCATTTTAGAAAAGACTTTTTCACTATTCAATAAATAGATTCAAATCTATTTGAATCTAGAATCAAACTTTCTGTTTGATTCTAATAGAATCAATAGAATAGCACTAGTTCGTATGTGACGTCTTGCATATGGTTCTAGAATTCTAATCTATTGATTCTAGACCAGCTAGAATCAATAGTAGATAGAAACAGTGAAAGTTTGATTCTAGCTAGTCTATCTACTATTCTATGAGTAATATGCAAGACGTCATTTTAGAAAAGGACTTTTTCACTATTCAAATAAATAGATTCAAATCTATTTGAATCTAGAATCAAACTTCTGTTTGATTCTAATAGAATCAATAGAATAGCACTAGTTCGTATGTGACGTCTTGCATATGGTTCTAGAATTCTAATCTTATTCGATTCTAGCTAGTCTATCTACTATTTCTATGAGGTCAAATGCAAGGACGTCATTTTAGAAAAGACTTTTTCACTATTCAATAAATAGATTTCAAATCTATTTGTATCTAGAATCAAACTTTCTGTTTGATTCTAATAGAATCAATAGAATAGCAGCTAGTTCGTGTGTGACGTCTTGCATATGGTTCTAGAATTCTAATCTATTGATTCTAGCTAGTCTATCTACTATTTCTATGAGTCATATGCAAGACGTCATTTTAGAAAAGACTTTTTCACTATTCAATAAATAGGATTCACAATCTATTTGAATCTAGAATCAAACTTTCTGTTTGATTCTAATAGAATCAATAGAATAGCACTAGTTCGTATGTGACGTCTTGCATATGGTTCTAGAATTCTAATCTATTGATTCTAGACCAGCTAGAATCAATAGTAGATAGAACAGTGAAAGTTTGATTCTAGCTAGTCTACTACTATTCTAAGAGTCATATGCAAGACGTCATTTTAGAAAAGACTTTTTCACTATTCAATAAATAGATTCAAATCTATTTGAATCTAGAATCAAACTTTCTGTTTTGATTCTAATAGAATCAATAGAATAGCACTAGTTCGTATGTGACGTCTTGCATTATGGTTCTAGAATTCTAATCTATTGATTCTAGACCAGCTAGAATCAATAGTAGATAGAACAGTGAAAGTTTGATTCTAGCTAGTCTATCTACTATTTCTATGAGTCATATGCAAGACGTCATTTTAGAAAAGACTTTTCACTATTCAATAAATAGATTCAAATCTATTTGAATCTAGAATCAAACTTTCTGTTTGATTCTAATAGAATCAATAGAATAGCAGTAGTTCGTATGTGACGTCTTGCATATTGTTCTAGAATTCTAATCTATTGATTCTACTTAGTCTATCTACTATTTCTATGAGTCATATGCAAGACGTCATTTTAGAAAAGAACTTTTTCACTATTCAATAAATAGATTAAAATCTATTTTGAATATAGAATCAAACTTTCTGTTTGATTCTAATAGAATCAATAGAATAGCACTAGTTCGTATGTGACGTCTTGCATATGGTTCTAGAATTCTAATCTATTGATTCTAGCTAGTCTATCTACTATTTCTATGAGTCAAATGCAAGACATCATTTTAGAAAAGGACTTTTTCAATATTCAATAAATAGATTCAAATCTATTTGAATCTAGAATCAAACTTTCTGTTTGATTCTAATAGAATCAATAGAATAGCACTAGTTCGTATGTGACGTCTTGCATATGGTTCTAGAATTCTAATCTATTGATTCTAGACCAGCTAGATTCAATAGTAGATAGAACAGTGAAAGTTTGATTCTAGCTAGTCTATCTACTATTTCTATGAGTCAAATGCAAGACGTCATTTTAGAAAAGACTTTTTCACTATTCAATAAATTAGATTTCAAATCTATTTGAATCTAGAATCAAACTTTCTGTTTGATTCTAATAGAATCAATAGAATAGCACTAGTTCGTATGTGACGTCTCGCATATGGTTCTAGAATTCTAATCTATTGATGCTAGACCCGCTAGAATCAATAGTAGATAAAACAGTGAAAGTTTGATTTTATCTAGTCTATCTACTATTTCTATGAGTCATATGCAAGACGTCATTTTAGAAAAGACTGTTTCACTATTCAATAAATAGATTCAAATCTATTTGAATCTAGAATCAAACTTTCTGTTTGATTCTAATAGAATCAATAGAATAGCACTAGTTCGTATGTGACGTCTTGCATATTGTTCTAGAATTCTAATCTATTGATTCTAGCTTCTATCTACTATTTCTATGAGTCATATGCAAGACGTCATTTTAGAAAAGACTTTTTCACTATTCAAAAAATAGATTCAAATCTATTTGAATCTAGAATCAAACTTTCTGTTTGATTCTAATAGAAATCAATAGAATAGCACTAGTTCGTATGTGACGTCTTGCATATGGTTCTAGAATTCTAATCTATTGATTCTAGCTAGTCTATCTACTATTTCTATGAGTCATATGCAAGACGTCATTTTAGAAAAGACTTTTTCACTTTTCAATAAATAGATTCAAATCTATTTGAATCTAGAATCAAACTTTCTGTTTGATTCTATAGAATCAATAGAATAGCACTAGTTCGTATGTGACGTCTTGCATATGGTTCTAGAATTCTAATCTATTGATTCTAGACAGCTTAGAATCAATAGTAGATAGAACAGTGAAAGTTTGATTCTAGCTAGTCTATCTACTATTTCTATGAGTCATATGCAAGACGTCATTTTAGAAAAGACTTTTTCACTATTCAATAAATAGATTCAAATCTATTTGAATCTAGAATCAAACCTTTCTGTTTGATTCTAATAGAATCAATATAATAGCACTAGTTCGTATGTGACGTCTTGCATATGGTTCTAGAATTCTAATCTATTGATTCTAGCTAGTCTATCTACTATTTCTATGAGTCAAATGCAAGACGTCATTTTAGAAAAGACTTTTTCACTATTCAATAAATAGATTCAAATCTATTGTATCTAGAATCAAACTTTCTGTTTGATTCTAATAGAATCAATAGAATAGCACTAGTTCGTGTGTGACGTCTTGCATATGGTTCTAGAATTCTAATCTATGATTCTAGCTAGTCTATCTACTATTTCTATGAGTCATATGCAAGACGTCATTTTAGAAAAGACTTTTTCACTATTCAATAAATAGATTCAATCTATTTGAATCTAGAATCAAACTTTCTGTTTGATTCTAATAGAATCAATAGAATGGCACTAGTTCGTATGTGACGTCTTGCATAAGGTTCTAGAATTCTAATCTATAGATTCTAGACCAGCTAGAATCAATAGTAGATAGAACAGTGAAAGTTTGATTCTAGCTAGTCTATCTACTATTCTAAGAGTCATATGCAAGACTTCATTTTAGAAAGACTTTTTCACTATTCAATAAATAGATTCAAATTCATTAGAATCTAGAATCCAACTTTCTGTTTGATTCTAATAGAATCAATAGAATAGCACTAGTTCGTATGTGACGTCTGCATATGGTTCTAGAATTCTATTCTATTGATTCTAGACCAGCTAGAATCAATAGTAGATAGAACAGTGAAAGTTTGATTCTAGCTAGTCTATCTACTATTTCTATGAGTCATATGCAAGACGTCATTTTAGAAAAGACTTTTCACCATTCAATAAATAGATTCAAATCTATTTGAATCTAGAATCAAACTTTCTGTTTGATTCTAATAGAATCAATAGAATAGCACTAGTTCGTATGTGATCGTCTTGCATATGGTTCTAGAATTCTAATCTATTGATTCTAGCTAGTCTATCTACTATTTCTATGAGTCAAATGCAAGACGTCATTTTAGAAAAGACTTTTTCACTATTCAATAAATAGATTCAAATCTATTTGAATCTAGAATCAAACTTTCTGTTTGATTCTAATAGAATCAATAGAATAGCACTAGTTCGCATGTGACGTCTTGCATATGGTTCTAGAATTCTAATCTATTGATTCTAGACCAGCTAGATTCAATAGTAGATAGAACAGTGAAAGTTTGATTCTAGCTAGTCTATCTACTATTTCTATGAGTCAAATGCAAGACGTCATTTTAGAAGAGACTTTTTCACTATTCAATAAATAGATTCAAATCTATTTGAATCTAGAATCACAACTTTCTGTTTGATTCTAATAGAATCAATAGAAACAGCCCTAGTTCGTATGTGACGTCTTGCATATGGTTCTAGAATTCTAATCTATTGATGCTAGGACCCGCTAGAATCATAGTAGATAGACAGTGAAAGTTTGATTCTATCTAGTCTATCTACTATTTCTATGAGTCATATGCAAGGACGTCATTTTAGAAAAGACTGTTTCACTATTCAATAAAATAGATTCAAATCTATTTGAATCTAGAATCAAACTTTCTGTTTGATTCTAATAGAATCAATAGCATAGCACTAGTTCGTATGTGACCGTCTTGCATATTGGTTCTAGAATTCTACATCTATTGATTCTAGCTAGTCTATCTACTATTTCTATGAGTCATATGCAAGACGTCATTTTAGAAAAGACTTTTTCACTCTTCAATAAATAGATTCAAATCTATTTGAATCTAGAATCAACCTTTCTGTTTGATTCTAATAGAATCAATAGAATAGCACTAGTTCGTATGTGACGTCTTGCAATATGGTTCTAGAATTCTAATCTATTGATTCTAGCTAGTCTATCTACTATTTCTATGAGTCATATGCAAGACGTCATTTTAGAAAAGACTTTTCACTTTTCAATAAATAGATTCAAATCTATTTGAATCTAGAATCAAACTTTCTGTTTGATTCTAATAGTATCAATAGAATAGCACTAGTTCGTATGTGACGTCTTGCATATGTTCTAGAATTCTAATCTATGATCTAGACCAGCTAGAATCAATAGTAGAAGAACAGTGAAAGTTTGATTCTAGCTAGTCTATCTACTATTCTATGAGTCATATGCAAGACGTCATTTTAGAAAAGACTTTTTCACTATTCAATAAATAGATTCAAATCTATTTGAATCTAGGAATCAAACTTTCTGTTTGATTCTAATAGAATCAATAGAATAGCACTAGTTCGTATGTGACGTCTTGCATATGGTTCTAGAATTCTAATCTATTGATTCTAGCTAGTCTATCTACTATTTCTATGAGTCATATGCAAGACGTCATTTTAGAAAAGACTTTTTCACTATTCAATAAATAGATTCAAATCTATTTGAATCTAGAATCAAACTTTCTGTTTGATTCTAATAGAATCAATAGAATAGCACTAGTTCGTATGTGACGTCTTGCATATGGTTCTAGAATTCTAATCTATTGATTCTAGCTAGTCTATCTACTATTTCTATGAGTCATATGCAAGACGTCATTTTAGAAAAGACTTTTTCACTATTCAATAAATAGATTCAAATCTATTTGAATCTAGAATCAAACTTTCTGTTTGATTCTAATAGAATCAATAGAATAGCACTAGTTCGTATGTGATGTCTTGCATATGGTTATAGAATTCTAATCTATTGATTCTAGACCAGCTAGAATCAATAGTAGATAGAACAGTGAAAGTTTGATTCTAGCTAGTCTATCTACTATTTCTATGAGTCATATGCAAGACGTCATTTTAGAAAAGACTTTTTCACTATTCAATAAATAGATTCAAATCTATTTGAATCTAGAATCAAACTTTCTGTTTGATTCTAATAGAATCAATAGAATAGCACTAGTTCGTGTGTGACGTCTTGCATATGGTTCTAGAATTCTAATCTATTGATTCTAGCTAGTCTATCTACTATTTCTATGAGTCATATGCAAGACGTCATTTTAGAAAAGACTTTTTCACTATTCAATAAATAGATTCAAATCTATTTGAATCTAGAATCAAACTTTCTGTTTGATTCTAATAGAATCAATAGAATAGCACTAGTTCGTATGTGACGTCTTGCATATGGTTCTAGAATTCTAATCTATTGATTCTAGATCAGCTAGAATCAATAGTAGATAGAACAGTGAAAGTTTGATTCTAGCTAGTCTATCTACTATTTCTATGAGTCATTTGCAAGACGTCATTTTAGAAAAGACTTTTTCACTATTCAATAAATAGATTCAAATCTATTTGAATCTAGAATCAAACTTTCTGTTTGATTCTAATAGAATCAATAGAATAGCACTAGTTCGTATGTGACGTCTTGCATATGGTTCTAGAATTCTAATCTATTGATTCTAGCTAGTCTATCTACTATTTCTATGAGTCATATGCAAGACGTCATTTTAGAAAAGACTTTTTCACTATTCAATAAATAGATTCAAATCTATTTGAATCTAGAATCAAACTTTCTGTTTGATTCTAATAGAATCAATAGAATAGCACTAGTTTGTATTTGACGTCTTGCATATGGTTCTAGAATTCTAATCTATTGATTCTAGACCAGCTAGAATCAATAGTAGATAGAACAGTGAAAGTTTGATTCTAGCTAGTCTATCTACTATTTCTCTGAGTCATATGCAAGACGTCATTTTAGAAAAGACTTTTTCACTATTCAATAAATAGATTCAAATCTATTTGAATCTAGAATCAAACTTTCTGTTTGATTCTAATAGAATCAATAGAATAGCACTAGTTCGTATGTGACGTCTTGCATATGGTTCTAGAATTCTAATCTATTGATTCTAGCTAGTCTATCTACTATTTCTATGAGTCAAATGCAAGACGTCATTTTAGAAAAGACTTTTTCACTATTCAATAAATAGATTCAAATCTATTTGAATCTAGAATCAAACTTTCTGTTTGATTCTAATAGAATCAATAGAATAGCACTAGTTCGTATGTGACGTCTTGCATATGGTTCTAGAATTCTAATCTATTGATGCTAGACCCGCTAGAATCAATAGTAGATAGAACAGTGAAAGTTTGATTCTATCTAGTCTATCTACTATTTCTATGAGTCATATGCAAGACGTCATTTTAGAAAAGACTGTTTCACTATTCAATAAATAGATTCAAATCTATTTGAATCTAGAATCAAACTTTCTGTTTGATTCTAATAGAATCAATAGAATAGCACTAGTTCGTATGTGACGTCTTGCATATTGTTCTAGAATTCTAATCTATTGATTCTAGCTAGTCTATCTACTATTTCTATGAGTCATATGCAAGACATCATTTTAGAAAAGACTTTTTCACTATTCAATAAATAGATTCAAATCTATTTGAATCTAGAATCAAACTTTCTGTTTGATTCTAATAGAATCAATAGAATAGCACTAGTTCGTATGTGACGTCTTGCATATGGTTCTAGAATTCTAATCTATTGATTCTAGCTAGTCTATCTACTATTTCTATGAGTCAAATGCAAGACGTCATTTTAGAAAAGACTTTTTCAATATTCAATAAATAGATTCAAATCTATTTGAATCTAGAATCAAACTTTCTGTTTGATTCTAATAGAATCAATAGAATAGCACTAGTTCGTATGTGACGTCTTGCATATGGTTCTAGAATTCTAATCTATTGATTCTAGACCAGCTAGATTCAATAGTAGATAGAACAGTGAAAGTTTGATTCTAGCTAGTCTATCTACTATTTCTATGAGTCAAATGCAAGACGTCATTTTAGAAAAGACTTTTTCACTATTCAATAAATAGATTCAAATCTATTTGAATCTAGAATCAAACTTTCTGTTTGATTCTAATAGAATCAATAGAATAGCACTAGTTCGTATGTGACGTCTTGCATATGGTTCTAGAATTCTAATCTATTGATGCTAGACCCGCTAGAATCAATAGTAGATAGAACAGTGAAAGTTTGATTCTATCTAGTCTATCTACTATTTCTATGAGTCATATGCAAGACGTCATTTTAGAAAAGACTGTTTCACTATTCAATAAATAGATTCAAATCTATTTGAATCTAGAATCAAACTTTCTGTTTGATTCTAATAGAATCAATAGAATAGCACTAGTTCGTATGTGACGTCTTGCATATTGTTCTAGAATTCTAATCTATTGATTCTAGCTAGTCTATCTACTATTTCTATGAGTCATATGCAAGACGTCATTTTAGAAAAGACTTTTTCACTATTCAATAAATAGATTCAAATCTATTTGAATCTAGAATCAAACTTTCTGTTTGATTCTAATAGAATCAATAGAATAGCACTAGTTCGTATGTGACGTCTTGCATATGGTTCTAGAATTCTAATCTATTGATTCTAGCTAGTCTATCTACTATTTCTATGAGTCATATGCAAGACGTCATTTTAGAAAAGACTTTTTCACTTTTCAATAAATAGATTCAAATCTATTTGAATCTAGAATCAAACTTTCTGTTTGATTCTAATAGAATCAATAGAATAGCACTAGTTCGTATGTGACGTCTTGCATATGGTTCTAGAATTCTAATCTATTGATTCTAGACCAGCTAGAATCAATAGTAGATAGAACAGTGAAAGTTTGATTCTAGCTAGTCTATCTACTATTTCTATGAGTCATATGCAAGACGTCATTTTAGAAAAGACTTTTTCACTATTCAATAAATAGATTCAAATCTATTTGAATCTAGAATCAAACTTTCTGTTTGATTCTAATAGAATCAATAGAATAGCACTAGTTCGTATGTGACGTCTTGCATATGGTTCTAGAATTCTAATCTATTGATTCTAGCTAGTCTATCTACTATTTCTATGAGTCAAATGCAAGACGTCATTTTAGAAAAGACTTTTTCACTATTCAATAAATAGATTCAAATCTATTTGTATCTAGAATCAAACTTTCTGTTTGATTCTAATAGAATCAATAGAATAGCACTAGTTCGTGTGTGACGTCTTGCATATGGTTCTAGAATTCTAATCAATTGATTCTAGCTAGTCTATCTACTATTTCTATGAGTCATATGCAAGACGTCATTTTAGAAAAGACTTTTTCACTATTCAATAAATAGATTCAAATCTATTTGAATCTAGAATCAAACTTTCTGTTTGATTCTAATAGAATCAATAGAATAGCACTAGTTCGTATGTGACGTCTTGCATATGGTTCTAGAATTCTAATCTATTGATTCTAGACCAGCTAGAATCAATAGTAGATAGAACAGTGAAAGTTTGATTCTAGCTAGTCTATCTACTATTTCTATGAGTCATATGCAAGACGTCATTTTAGAAAAGACTTTTTCACTATTCAATAAATAGATTCAAATCTATTTGAATCTAGAATCAAACTTTCTGTTTGATTCTAATAGAATCAATAGAATAGCACTAGTTCGTATGTGACGTCTTGCATATGGTTCTAGAATTCTAATCTATTGATTCTAGCTAGTCTATCTACTATTTCGATGAGTCATATGCAAGACGTCATTTTAGAAAAGACTTTTTCACTATTCAATAAATAGATTCAAATCTATTTGAATCTAGAATCAAACTTTCTGTTTGATTCTAATAGAATCAATAGAATAGCACTAGTTCGTATGTGACGTCTTGCATATGGTTCTAGAATTCTAATCTATTGATTCTAGACCAGCTAGAATCAATAGTAGATAGAACAGTGAAAGTTTGATTCTAGCAAGTCTATCTACTATTTCTATGAGTCATTTGCAAGACGTCATTTTAGAAAAGACTTTTTCACTATTCAATAAATAGATTCAAATCTATTTGAATCTAGAATCAAACTTTCTGTTTGATTCTAATAGAATCAATAGAATAGCACTAGTTCGTATGTGACGTCTTGCATATGGTTCTAGAATTCTAATCTATTGATTCTAGCTAGTCTATCTACTATTTCTATGAGTCATATGCAAGACGTCATTTTAGAAAAGACTTTTTCACTATTCAATAAATAGATTCAAATCTATTTGAATCTAGAATCAAACTTTCTGTTTGATTCTAATAGAATCAATAGAATAGCACTAGTTTGTATTTGACGTCTTGCATATGGTTCTAGAATTCTAATCTATTGATTCTAGACCAGCTAGAATCAATAGTAGATAGAACAGTGAAAGTTTGATTCTAGCTAGTCTATCTACTATTTCTATGAGTCATATGCAAGACGTCATTTTAGAAAAGACTTTTTCACTATTCAATAAATAGATTCAAATCTATTTGAATCTAGAATCAAACTTTCTGTTTGATTCTAATAGAATCAATAGAATAGCACTAGTTCGTATGTGACGTCTTGCATATGGTTCTAGAATTCTAATCTATTGATTCTAGCTAGTCTATCTACTATTTCTTTGAGTCATATGCAAGACGTCATTTTAGAAAAGACTTTTTCACTATTCAATAAATAGATTCAAATCTATTTGAATCTAGAATCAAACTTTCTGTTTGATTCTAATAGAATCAATAGAATAGCACTAGTTCGTATGTGACGTCTTGCATATGGTTCTAGAATTCTAATCTATTGATTCTAGCTAGTCTATCTACTATTTCTATGAGTCAAATGCAAGACGTCATTTTAGAAAAGACTTTTTCACTATTCAATAAATAGATTCAAATCTATTTGTATCTAGAATCAAACTTTCTGTTTGATTCTAATAGAATCAATAGAATAGCACTAGTTCGTGTGTGACGTCTTGCATATGGTTCTAGAATTCTAATCTATTGATTCTAGCTAGTCTATCTACTATTTCTATGAGTCATATGCAAGACGTCATTTTAGAAAAGACTTTTTCACTATTCAATAAATAGATTCAAATCTATTTGAATCTAGAATCAAACTTTCTGTTTGATTCTAATAGAATCAATAGAATAGCACTAGTTCGTATGTGACGTCTTGCATATGGTTCTAGAATTCTAATCTATTGATTCTAGACCAGCTAGAATCAATAGTAGATAGAACAGTGAAAGTTTGATTCTAGCTAGTCTATCTACTATTTCTATGAGTCATATGCAAGACGTCATTTTAGAAAAGACTTTTTCACTATTCAATAAATAGATTCAAATCTATTTGAATCTAGAATCAAACTTTCTGTTTGATTCTAATTGAATCAATAGAATAGCACTAGTTCGTATGTGACGTCTTGCATATGGTTCTAGAATTCTAATCTATTGATTCTAGCTAGTCTATCTACTATTTCGATGAGTCATATGCAAGACGTCATTTTAGAAAAGACTTTTTCACTATTCAATAAATAGATTCAAATCTATTTGAATCTAGAATCAAACTTTCTGTTTGATTCTAATAGAATCAATAGAATAGCACTAGTTCGTATGTGACGTCTTGCATATGGTTCTAGAACTCTAATCTATTGATTCTAGACCAGCTAGAATCAATAGTAGATAGAACAGTGAAAGTTTGATTCTAGCTAGTCTATCTACTATTTCTATGAGTCATTTGCAAGACGTCATTTTAGAAAAGACTTTTTTACTATTCAATAAATAGATTCAAATCTATTTGAATCTAGAATCAAACTTTCTGTTTGATTCTAATAGAATCAATAGAATAGCAGTAGTTCGTATGTGACGTCTTGCATATGGTTCTAGAATTCTAATCTATTGATTCTAGCTAGTCTATCTACTATTTCTATGAGTCATATGCAAGACATCATTTTAGAAAAGACTTTTTCACTATT
Organism: Artemia franciscana; assembly: GCF_032884065.1. Lineage (NCBI taxonomy): Eukaryota > Metazoa > Arthropoda > Branchiopoda > Anostraca > Artemiidae > Artemia > Artemia franciscana. The sequence goes on from NW_027064808.1 coordinate 21,571, forward strand.
CAATAAATAGATTCAAATCTATTTGAATCTAGAATCAAACTTTCTGTTTGATTCTAATAGAATCAATAGAAAAGTACTAGTTTGTATTTGACGTCTTGCATATGGTTCCAGAATTCTAATCTATTGATTCTAGACCAGCTAGAATCAATAGTAGATAGAACAGTGAAAGTTTGATTCTAGCTAGTCTATCTACTATTTCTATGAGTCATATGCAAGACGTCATTTTAGAAAAGACTTTTTCACTATTCAATAAATAGATTCAAATCTATTTGAATCTAGAATCAAACTTTCTGTTTGATTCTAATAGAATCAATAGAATAGCACTAGTTCGTATGTGACGTCTTGCATATGGTTCTAGAATTCTAATCTATTGATTCTAGCTAGTCTATCTACTATTTCTATGAGTCATATGCAAGACGTCATTTTAGAAAAGACTTTTTCACTATTCAATAAATAGATTCAAATCTATTTGAATCTAGAATCAAACTTTCTGTTTGATTCTAATAGAATCAATAGTATAGCACTAGTTCGTATGTGAGGTCTTGCATAGGTTCTAGAATTCTAATCTATTGATTCTAGACCAGCTAGAATCAATAGTAGATAGAACAGTGAAACTTTGATTCTAGCTAGTCTATCTACTATTTCTATGAGTCATATGCAAGACGTCATTTTAGAAAAGACTTTTTCACTATTCAATAAATAGATTCAAATCTATTGAATCTAGAATCAAACTTTCTGTTTGATTCTAATAGAATCAATAGAATAGCACTAGTTCGTATGTGACGTCTTGCATATGGTTTCTAGAATTCTAATCTATTGATTCTAGCTAGTCTATCTACTATTTCTATGAGTCATATGCAAGACGTCATTTTAGAAAAGACTTTTTCACTATTCATAAATAGATTCAAATCTATTTGAATCTAGAATCAAACTTTCTGTTTGATTCTAATAGAATCAATAGAATAGCACTAGTTCGTATGTGGACGTCTTGCATATGGTTCTAGAATTCTAATCTATTGATTCTAGACCAGCTAGAATCAATAGTAGATACAACAGTGAAAGTTTGATTCTAGCTAGTCTATCTACTATTTCTATGAGTCATATGCAAGACGTCATTTTAGAAAAGACTTTTTCACTATTCAATAAATAGATTCAAATCTATTTGAATCTAGAATCAAACTTTCTGTTTGATTTCTAATAGAATCAATAGAATAGCACTAGTTCGTATGTGACGTCTTGCATATGGTTCTAGAATTCTAATCTATTGATTCTAGCTAGTCTATCTACTATTTCTATGAGTCATATGCAAGACGTCATTTTAGAAAAGACTTTTCCACTATTCAATAAATAGATTCAAATCTATTTGAATCTAGAATCAAACTTTCTGTTTGATTCTAATAGAATCAATAGAATAGCACTAGTTCGTATGTGACGTCTTGCATATGGTTCTAGAATTCTAATCTATTGATTCTAGACCAGCTAGAATCAATAGTAGATAGAACAGTGAAAGTCTGATTCTAGCTAGTCTATCTACTATTTCTATGAGTCATATGCAAGACGTCATTTTAGAAAAGACTTTTTCACTATTCAATAAATAGATTCAAATCTATTTGAATCTAGAATCAAACTTTCTGTTTGATTCTAATAGAATCAATAGAATAGCACTAGTTCGTATGTGACGTCTTGCATATGGTTCTAGAATTCTAATCAATTGATTCTAGACCAGCTAGAATCAATAGTAGATAGAACAGTGAAAGTTTGATTCTAGCTAGTCTAATCTATTATTTCTATGAGTCATATGCAAGACGTCATTTTAGAAAAGACTTTTTCACTATTCAATAAATAGATTCAAATCTATTTGAATCTAGAATCAAACTTTCTGTTTGATTCTAATAGAATCAATAGAATAGCACTAGTTCGTATGTGACGTCTTGCATATGGTTCTAAGATTCTAATCTATTGATTCTAGCTAGTCTATCTACTATTTCTATGAGTCATATGCAAGACGTCATTTTAGAAAAGACTTTTTCACTATTCAATAAATAGATTCAAATCTATTTGAATCTAGAATCAAACTTTCTGTTTGATTCTAATAGAATCAATAGAATAGCACTAGTTCGTATGTGACGTCTTGCATATGGTTCTAGAATTCTAATCTATTGATTCTAGCTAGTCTATCTACTATTTCGATGAGTTTTATGCAAGACGTCATTTTAGGAAAGACTTTTTCACTATTCAATAAATAGATTCAAATCTATTTGAATCTAGAATCAAACTTTCTGTTTGATTCTAATAGAATCAATAGAATAGCACTAGTTCGTATGTGACGTCTTGTATATGGTTCTACGAATTCTAATCTATTGATTCTAGACCAGCTAGAATCAATAGTAGATAGAACAGTGAAAGTTTGATTCTAGCTAGTCTATCTACTATTTCTATGAGTCATATGCAAGACGTCATTTTAGAAAAGACTTTTTCACTATTCAATAAATAGATTCAAATCTATTTGAATCTAGAATCAAACTTTCTGTTTGATTCTAATAGAATCAATAGAATAGCACTAGTTCGTATGTGACGTCTTGCATATGGTTCTAGAATTCTAATCTATTGATCTAGCTAGTCTATCTACTATTTCTATGAGTCATATGCAAGACGTCATTTTAGAAAAGACTTTTTCACTATTCAATAAATAGATTCAAATCTATTTGAATCTAGAATCAAACATTCTGTTTGATTCTAATATAATCAATAGAATAGCACTAGTTCGTATGTGACGTCTTGCATATGGTTCTAGAATTCTAATCTATTGATTCTAGACCAGCTAGAATTC
>NW_027064809.1:0-24128 GCF_032884065.1 Artemia franciscana
ACGTCAGTCGACACAGAAACATGACGTCACCTGACAGACACACAGACAGACAACTTATTTTTATATATCTATCTATATATATAAAAATAAGTTGTCTGTCTGTTGATCTCTGGATCAGGTGACGTCATGTTTCTGTGTCGGCTGACGTCATGAAATTAGTTGTCGTCATTTTTGCTTTGACGGTGACGTCATTAACAGTATTTAAGACATTTGTTCACGGAAAAATGTTTGCGGCTAAAGAACGCAAAACCGCGCAGTTAGATGAAAATCCACCTGGACAGCGAGAGTCAAAACATATCAAAACTGAAAATGATAGCGATGATGATTGGGTTTGGGATTTTGACTTGGATAAGGTCATCACTGCCTACCAGATTTAAGTTAAAAAAAAAAGGTTCGTCGATATGTACTTCATAGTGACGCTGAAAAATAAAGAAGAAAAAGAAAACTGAAAAAAGAAAAAAGGTAAAAAACTAAAAAAAAACTAAAAAGAAAAAATACTTAAAGAGAAATTACAGACCGGGACACAAATGACGACCGCAACTACAACGGGGACGCCGGGGGCACAGGCGGGATATATAAATGACGACCGGGACACAGGGATTGTTCGAATAGAAATTACAGACCGGGACACCGGGACACAAATGACGACCGAGACACCGGGACACAGGGAATATAAATGACGACCGGGACACTCAAAGAGAAATTACAAACTGGGACACCGGGACACAAATGACGACCGGGACACAGGGAATATAAATGACGACCGGGACACAGGGACACATCATTAGAATAATGAGGTATAGATCTGAAGACAGCGAAGAATGTTGCATATTCGCATGTTTTACGTAGTTAAAAACATATATTTATATCTATCTCTATTCACAGGTGGGATACAGGGACACGACTACAATGGCGCGTAACTAATATGGCGCGTAACGACTTACGCGCGCGGGGGGGCTGGGGGGGCGCGAAGCGCCCCGCCAACTAGGTGTTGGTGTCGCCCCACCAACAGCTAGTATAAATATATAAAAATAAGTTGTACGTATTTTTGTGTTGAGGGTTTGTATATGACGTCTGAAAAATAAAGAAGAAAAAGAAAACTGAAAAAAGAAAAATGGCAAAAAAACTAAAAAAAATAAAAATTAAAAACTAAAAAAAAAACTAAAAAAATAAAAAAAACATTAAAAAAAGAAAAACCTAAAAAGAAAAAATGTAAAAAAAAAATAAAAAAATAAAAAGGTAAAAAACTAAAAAGAAAAAAACTAAAAAAAGCTAAAAAACTAAAAAAAAAGAAAAAACTAAAAAACACTGGGAATTGCAAAAATATTTCAATATATTTTGACAAAAGATTAAGGTAATTCGAAAACCTTAAAACAGATACCCAAAATTTTGAGGTTTATTATAAATTGTTGGAGCTTTAGCTTGCTTGGCACGTAAAGATTTTTCCAAGTGTCAATGTTAGAATGAACATTGACAAATTGAAGAATACAAATCAATAAAAAGAAGACGGGACATCGGGACACAAATGACGACCGGGACACTCAAAGAGAAATTACAGACCGGGACACCGGGACACAAATGACAACCGGGAAACCGGGACAGAGGGAATATAAATGACGACCGGGACACTCAAAGAGAAATTACAGACTGGGATACTGGGACACAAATGACGACCGGGACACAGGGATAATAAATGAAGACCAGGACACAAGGACACAACTACAACAGGGACGCCGGGGGCACAGGGGGATATATAAATGACGACCGGGACACTCAAAGAGAAATTACAGACTGGAATACCGGGACACAAATGACGACCGGGACACAGGGAATATAAATGAGGACCAGGACAAAGGGACACAACTCAAACAGGGACGCCGGGGGCACAGGGAATGTTCGATTAGCAATCACCATCAACAAAGCTCAAGGGCAATCGTTAGAAAAATGCGGTATAGATATGAATACGGATTGTTTTCCTATGGACAATTATTATGTTGCATGTTCAAGAGTTGGTAAACCTGACAATCTATTTATATGGTCAGACAATAGGACAGCAAAGAATGTTGTATATTTGCAAGTTTTACGTAGTTAAATATATCTATATATATATAAAAATAAGTCGTCTGTGTGTAATGTCTGTTACACTTTGTCTGTTACGCCAGATTATATCTTCTATATATATAAAAGAAAACAAACTAAAATGTAAAAACTGGAAATTGCATAAATATTTCGAAATATTTTGACAATAGATGAAAGTAATTCGAAAAAAGAAAAATGGTAAAAAACTAAAAAAACTAAAAAGAAAAAACAAACAAAAAACTAAGAAATTAAAAAAATTAAAAAAAGAAAAAACCTAAGAACAAGAAACGTAAAAAAATAAAAAAGATAAAAAACCAAAAATAAAAAAAAAATAAAAAAGCTAAAAAACTAAAAAAAAGAAAAAACTAAAAAAACTGGGAATTGCACAAATATTTCAATATGTTTTGACAATAGATTAAAGTAATTCGAAAATCTTAAAACAGATACCCCAAATTTTGGGGTTTAATATAAATTGTTGGAGCTTTAGCATGCTTGGCACGGAAAGATTTTTCCAAGTGTCAATGTTAGAATGAACATTGACAAATTGAAGAAAACAAATCAATAAAAAGAAGAAACTAAAAAAAAGAAAAAAACTAAAAAAGAAAAAAAACTAAAGAGGAAACTGTATCTATATATAAATATAAAAATTAGTTGTATATATGCATGTTTGTTTGTGGATTTGCATTTGACGTCATTATAAGTATACTAGCTGTTGGGGTGGCGCTTCGCGCCACCCCAACACCTAGTTGGTGGGGGCGCTTCGCGCCCCCCCCAAGCCCCCCCGCGCGCGTAAGTCGTTACGCGCCATAATAGTTACGCGCCATTGTAGTTGTGTCCCTATGTCCCACCTGTGAATATAGATAGATATATATATATGGTTTTAACTACGTAAAACTTGCGAATATACAACATTCTTTGCTGTCCCATTGTCTTTGCATATAAATAGATTGTCAGTTTTTACCGACTCTTGAACATGCAACATATAATGGTCCATGGGAAAACAATCTGTATTCAGATCTATACCTCATGATTCTAATGATTGCCCTTGAGCTTTGTTGATGGTGATTGCTAATCGACCATTCCCTGTCCCGGTGTCCCGGTCGTCATTTACATCCCCCTGTTTCCCCCGGTGTCCCCGTTGTAGTTGTGTCCCTGTGTCCCGGTCGTCATTTATATTCCCTGTGTCCCGGGTCCCGGTCGTCATTTGTATCCCGGTGTCCCGGTCTGTATATACATTCGTTTTTTAGTTTTGTTTTTCTCCTTTATTTTTTTCCTTTTTTTTTCTTTTTTAGCTTATTTAGATTTTTAGATTTTTTAGTTTTTTTATTAGTTTTTAGTTTTTTTTTCTTTTTAGTTTTTTTGTCCCGGTCGTCATTTATATCCCCCTGTTTCCCCCGGTGTCCCCGTTGTAGTTGTGTCCCTGTGTCCCGGTCGTCATTTATATTCCCTGTGTCCCGGTCGTCATTTGTATCCCGGTGTACCGGAGTTGTGTCCCTGTGTCCCGGTCGTCATTTATATTCCCTGTGTCCCGGGTCCCGGTCGTCATTTGTATCCCGGTGTCCCGGTCTGTATATACATTCGTTTTTTAGTTTTGTTTTTCTCCTTTATTTTTTTCCTTTTTTTTTCTTTTTTAGCTTATTTAGATTTTTAGATTTTTTAGTTTTTTTATTAGTTTTTAGTTTTTTTTTCTTTTTAGTTTTTTTGTCCCGGTCGTCATTTATATCCCCCTGTTTCCCCCGGGTCGTCATTTATACTCCCTGTGTCCCGGTGCTTTGTTGATTGCTAATCGAACATTCCTTTTGTCCTGGTCGCTTTCTCTTTGAGTGTCGTCATTTATTTTTTTCTTTTTTAGTTCTTTTAGTTTTTACCTTTTTTAGTTTTTTTTAGTTTTTAGTTTTTTTAGTTTTTTACCTTTTTTTTAGTTTTTTTAGTTTTTTTTAGTTTTTTAGCTTTTTTATTTTTTTTATTAGTTTTTAGTTTTTTTGTAGTTTTTGCCTTTTGTTTAGTTTTTTTAGTTTTTTAGCTTTTTTATTAGTTTTTATTTTTTTTTGTAGTTTTTGCCTTTTTTTAGTTTTTTTAGTTTTTTAGCTTTTTTATTTTTTTTTATTAGTTTTTAGTTTTTTTTGTAGTTTTTGCCTTTTTTTTCTCTTTGAGTGTCGTCATTTATTAGTTTTTTCCTTTTTTTTTTAGTTTTTTATTGGTTTTTACCTTTATTTTAGCTTATTTTTCAGTTTTTTCCTTTTTTTTTAGTTTTTTTTATTTTTTATTTTTTCTAGTTTTTTACCTTTTTTTAGTTTTTTTAGTTTTTTAGCTTTTTTACTTTTTTTTTATTAGTTTTTAGTTTTTTTTTGTAGTTTTTGCCTTTTTTTAGTTTTTTCAGTTTTTTTTTTAGTTTTTTATTGGTTTTTACCTTTATAGTTTTTTTAGTTTTTTAGCTTTTTTATTTTTTTTATTAGTTTTTAGTTTTTTTTGTAGTTTTTGCCTTTTTTTAGTTTTTTCAGTTTTGACGTCACCTGATCCAGTTTTTTCAGGTGACGTCACCTGACACATCCATCCATCCATCCACAGACAACTTATTTTTATATATATAGATATTTTTTTATTAGTTTTTAGTTTTTTTTGTAGTTTTTGCCTTTTTTTTCTCTTTGAGTGTCGTCATTTATTAGTTTTTTCCTTTTTTTTTTAGTTTTTTATTGGTTTTTACCTTTATTTTAGCTTATTTTTCAGTTTTTTCCTTTTTTTTAGTTTTTTTTTATTTTTTATTTTTTTTTGTTTTTTACCTTTTTTTAGTTTATTTAGTTTTTTTGCTTTTTTACTTTTTTTATTAGTTTTTAGTTTTTTTTTGTAGTTTTTGCCTTTTTTTAGTTTTTTCAGTTTTTTTTTTTAGTTTTTTATTGGTTTTTACCTTTATAGTTTTTTTAGTTTTTTAGCTTTTTTATTTTTTTTATTAGTTTTTAGTTTTTTTTTGTAGTTTTTGCCTTTTTTTAGTTTTTTCAGTTTTGACGTCACCTGATCCAGTTTTTTCAGGTGACGTCACCTGACACATCCATCCATCCATCCACAGACAACTTATTTTTATATATATAGATAAGGCTTTGTATATGACGTCATTATATGATGACACTACAGACACGGACACCGGAACACAAATGACGACCGGCATACAGGGAATATAAATGACGACCGAGACACTCAAAGAGAAATTACAGACCGGGACACCGGGACACAAATGACGACCGGGACACCGGGACAGAGGGAATATTAATGACGACCGGGACACTCAAAGATAGATTACAGACTGGGACACCGGGACACAAATGACGTCCGGGACACCGGGACAGAGGGAATATTAATGACGACCGGAAAACTCAAAGAGAGATTACAGACTGGGATACCGGGACACAAATGACGACCGGGACACAAATGACGACCAGGACACAGGGATTATAAATGACGACCAGGACACAGGGAGACAACTACAACGGGGACACCTGGGACACAGGGGGATATATAGATGACGATGGGGACACAGGGAATGTTTGATTAGCAATCACCATCACCAAAGCTCAAGGGCTTTGGATTTTGAAAATCCAAGATAAATGCGGTATAGATCTGTATACGGATTGTTTTCCCATCGACAATTATTATGTTGCATGTTCAAGAGTTGGTAAACCTGACAATCTATTTATATGGACAGACAATGGGACAGTAAAGAATGTTGTATATTTAAATGTTTTACGTAGTTAAATATATATATATATATATATATATATATATATATATATATATATATATATATATATATATATATACTAGCTGTTGGGGTGGCGCTTCGCGCCACCCCAAAACCTAGTTGGTGGGGCGCTTCGCGCCCCCCCAAGCCCCCCCGCGCGCGTAAGTCGTTACGTGCCATATTAGTTACGCGCCATTGTAGTTGTGTCCCTGTGTCCCACCTATGAATAGAGATAGATATAAATATATGTTTTTAACTACGTAAAACATGCGAATATACAACATTCTTCGCTGTCCCATTGTCTGTGCATATAAATAGATTGTCAGGTTTACTGACTCTTGAACATGCAACATATAATTGTCCATGGGAAAAACAATCCGTATTCAGATGTATACCTCATTATTCTAATGATGTGTCCCTGTGTCCCGGTCGTCATTTATATTCCCTGTGTCCAGGTCGTCATTTGTGTGCCGGTGTCCCAGTTTGTAATTTTTCTTTGAGTGTCCCGGTCGTCATTTATATTCCCTGTGTCCCGGTGTCCCGGTCGTCATTTGTGTCCTGGTGTCCCGGTCTGTAATTTCTATTCGAACAATCCCTGTGTCCCGGTCGTCATTTCTATATCCCGCCTGTGCCCCCGGCGTCCCCGTTGTAGTTGTGTCCCTGTGTCCCGGTCGTCATTTATATTCCCTGTGTCCCGGTCGTGATTTGTGTCCGGGTGTCCCAGTCTGTAATTTCTCTTTGAGGTTCCCGGTCGTCACTTATATTCCCTCTGTCTCGGTCGTCATTTGTGTCCCGGTCTGTAATTTCTCTTTGAGTGTTTTTTCTTTTTAGTTTTTTACCTTTTTTCTTTTTTCAGTTTTCTTTTTCTTCTTTATTTTTCAGCGTCACTATGAAGTACATATCGACGAACCTTTGTTTTTTTAACTTAAATCTGGTAGGCATTGATGACCTTATCCAAGTCAAAATCCCAAACCCAATCATCATCGCTATCATTTTCAGTTTTGATATGTTTTGACTCTCGCTGTCCAGGTGGATTTTCATCTAACTGCGCGGTTTTGCGTTTTTTAGCCGCAAGCCTGTTTTCTTGCTGTTCTTGTGATTCCTCGGAACGCTTTCTTTTCTTACTTTCTCTATCAGCAGCAAGTTTTTTGGCATAAACTCTTTGAGCAGCTTCCTCGGCTGTTGCCATTGTAGGTTCTTCAGTCATTTTACAATTAAACATTTTTCCGTGAACAAATGTCTTAAATACCGTTAATGACGTCACCGTCAAAGCAAAAATGACGACAACTAATTTCATGACGTCAGCCGACACAGAAACATGACGTCACCTGATCCACAGACAGACAGACAGACAACTTATTTATATATATATACTAGCTGTTGGGGTGGCGCTTCGCGCCACCCCTTCGCACCACTTAGCTACATCAGCTTGTATACTTTCGTTTTTGAATTGGTATATGATGAAATAATTCAGACGTCATATGTGGACAGACAGACAGACAGACATAACCTACAAACAACTTATTTTTATATATATAATATATATATATATATATATATATAAATAAATTTATATATATATAAAAATATATATATGTATATATATATATATATATATATATATATATATATATATATATATATATATATATATATATATATATATATATATAAATAAATATATATCTTTTATATATATAAAAATAAGTTGTCTGTCTGTGTTTCTGTCTGTCAGGTGACGTCATGTTTCTGTGTCGACTGACGTCATGAAGTTAGTTGTCGTCATTTTTGCTATGACGGTGACGTCATTAAAGATATTTAATCATGAAGTTAGTTGTCGTCATTTTTACTATGACGGTGACGTCATTAAAGATATTTAAGACATATATGTTCACGTAGAAATCTATTAATGTTTAAGTTTAAAATGACTGATGAACTTACAATGGCAAAAGGCGACGAAGATGCTCAAAGAGTCTATGCCAAAAAACTTGCTGCTGATAGAGAAAGTCAGAAAAGAAAGCCTTCCGATGAATCAAAAGAACAGCAAGGAAACAGGCTTGAGGCTGATAGAGAAAGAAAGAACAGAAAGCGTGCCGAAGAATCAAAAGAACAGCAAGGAAACAGGCTTGAGGATGATAGAGAAAGAAAGAACAGAAAGCGTGCCGAGGAACTACCAGAGCAACGCGAAAGCAGACTTGCTGCTAAAAGAGAAAGTGAAAAAAGAAGGCGTGCCGAGGAATCCCAAGAACAGCAAGAAATCAGGCTTGCTGCTGATAGAGAGAGTAAGAAAAGAAAGCATGCCGAGGAATCACAAGAACAGCAAGAAATCAGGCTTGCTGCTGATAGAGAAAGTAAGAACAGAAAGCGTGTCGAGGAATCAGAGCAATCTGAAAGTTATCGCCTGGCATTCAGGTACAGTCCAGTCGATGATTATTGCTTGAGTAGATGTGTTCAAATCGGGACAATGTCTAAAATTTGTCCCTATTGCAAGGCCTTGAAATTCAATGGTGAAACAATGGGAATGTGTTGCGCCTCAGGAAGAGTTAAACTTCCTCTATTGGCTGCACCACCAGAGCCATTGAAGACTTTCCTTACTGGAACTACGTCAGAATCTAAGCGTTTTTTATCAAAAATCAGAAAATACAACTCATGTTTTCAAATGACGTCGTTTGGAGCCCAAATCGAAAATCCAGATCAATTTATGTCTACTTTCAAAGTAAAAGGGCAAATTTATCATAGAGCAGGGTCCCTTCTACCATTCTCAGACGAGAATCATAAATTTTTACAATGGTACTTCATCAGTGATAGAAATTCTGAATTGAATGCACGTTGCGAAATTTCTCCCAACGTTGAAAGGACAATCGTTTCCCAATTGCAACATCTTTTCCACGAAAATAATAATTTAGTGCGTCTGTTCAAAACAGTCATCGATTTGATGCCTACTGATACGCATAAAATTGTTATTTCCGCTGACAAAAACGCCTCCTGGCCAACATGTGCGTAGATACAATGCTCCAACTATCGACGAAGTGGCAATCGTTATGGTGGGTGATCAGTTTCTACCTCGAGATATTATTCTTCATAAGCGAAACGCTCAGTTGTTAAGAATTGCTGAAACTCACTGATGCTACGATGCCCTACAATATCCTATCATTTTTTGGGATGGAGCCGATGCCTATCACTTTAATATTAAATTGATGAATCCAGCCACTAACAAAGAAATGAATAAGAAATGCAGTGCAATGCATTATTATTCCTATAGACTAATGATTCGGCAGGATGAAGAAAATTATATTTTAAAATGCCGTGAATTGTTTCACCTATTTGTCGTTGATATGTATGCTAAAATTGAATCAGAACGTTTGCTATATATCCGCCTGAATCAGACCAAGCTCCGCTCTGAACAATACATTCATTTGCGAGATGCAGTTATAAATGACGGTAATACCACAAACGTTGGAAGATTAACAATTTTACCTTCGTCATATGCTGGCAGTCCCCGTCATATGCATGAATATGCTCAAGATGCTATTGCGTATGTTCGTCTCTATGGTCGTCCAGATTTATTTATTACATTTACATGCCCATGTCTTCCGGCAAAAGTTGAAATCACTGATAAACTATATAGTAAAACTTGAAGTGTTTGGGTCAGTGCGATGCTGGATGTACTCAGTGGAATGGCAAAAACGAGGTTTGCCACACGCACACGCACATCTGGCTACATAAAAAAATTACTTCGATCGAAATTGATGATGTGATTTCCGCTGAAATACCTGATAAAAATGTTGATAAGGGGTTACTTGATATTATTGTAAAAAATATGATACATGGACCTTGCGGTGCACTGAACGAAAATTCACCATGCATGGCCAAAGGAAGGTGTACAAAGCAATATCCTTGACTTTTAGTATCAAACACAATTACTGGCAATGATGGTTACCCACAATATAGAAGAAGATCTACTGAAGATGGCGGTAAAACAGCAATAATAAAGAAGCGTAACGGTACCACCTTTGAAGTAGATAACCAGTGGGTTGTTCCATATTCCCCATTATTATCAAAAACATTTAATGCACACATACACGTTGAATACTGTAACTCCGTAAAGGCAATCAAATACATATGTAAATACGTCAACAAAGGCAGTGACATGGCAGTTTTTGGCTTGCAGCCCGAAATCAAAGATTTCGACGAAATCGTACAATATCAGGCTGGAAGATACATAAGCAGTAATGAAGCTGTGTGGCGAATTCTTTCATTTCCGATATATGAACGTAGTCCAGCTGTTGTTCACTTAGCGGTACATTTACAGAATGGTCAACGTGTTTATTTCACGGAAACCAACGTGCAACAAAGAGCCCTGAATCCACCGGATACAACATTAACAGCTTTTTTTCGCTTTACAAAAATGATTCTTTTGCAAAAAAACTGCTGTATACTGGAGTGCCTTCGTATTACACGTGGAACACTAAAAGTAAAGTATTTGAACGTCGCAAACAGGATAAGTCAGTCGACGGCCAACCTACCATCTTCAAAGATACCACGATAGGAAGATTCTACACCGTTCACCCCAATCAACATGAATGCTTCTTTCTACGCCTGCTTTTGGTGAATGTACCCGGTCCGACATCCTTTGAGTATTTGAGAACTGTAAACGATACTATACATGACACTTACCGTAGTGCATGCCAAGCTCTGAATTTATTGGAGAATGACCAACACTGGGATAGCTGCATCAATGACGCGTGTGAAACGTCAACCCCAAGTCAAATTCGTGCATTGTTTGGCATCATTTTAACAACTTGCTCTCCATCAGCTCCTACAGAGTTATGGGAAAAATATAAGTCAAAAATGTCCGAAGATATACTCCATCAACAAATAGTTAGAGCAATCAAATACATATGTAAATACGTCAACAAAGGCAGTGACATGGCAGTTTTTGGCTTGCAGCCCGAAATTAAAGATTTCGACGAAATCGTACAATATCAGGCTGGAAGATACATAAGCAGTAATGAAGCTTTTGGCGAATTCTTTCATTTCCGATACATGAACGTAGTCCAGCTGTTGTTCACTTAGCGGTACATTTACAGAATGGTCAACGTGTTTATTTCTTGGAAACCAACGTGCAACAAAGAGCCCTGAATCCACCAGATACAAAATTAACAGCTTTTTTTTCGCTTTCCAAAAATGATTCTTTTGCGAAAAAACTGCTGTATACTGAAGTGCCTTCGTATTACACGTGGAATACTAAAAATAAAGTATTTTAACGTCGAAAACAGTGTAAGTCAGTCAACGGCCAACCTACAATCTTCAAAGATACCACGATAGGAAGACTCTACACCGTTCACCCCAATCAACATGAATGCTTCTTTCTACGCCTACTTTTGGTGAATGTACCCGGTCCGACATCCTTTGAGTATTTGAGAACTGTAAACGGTACTATACATAACAATTACCGTAGTGCATGCCAAGCTCTGAATTTATTGGAGAATGACCAACACTGGGATAACTGCATCAATGACGCGTGCGAAACGTCAACCCCTAGTCAAATTTGTGCATTGTTTGGCATCATTTTAACAACTTGCTCTCCATCAGCTCCTACAGAGTTATGGGAAAAATATAAGTAAAAAATGTCCGAAGATATATTCCATCGAAAACAGTTAGAGACGTCAGATATGACTTTTGATTTTACATCAGAAATTTATAACTACACTTTAGTTATTATAGAAGATTTGTGCGTACGTATGGCAAACAAACCTCTTCAGGATTTGGGAATGCCTTCACCTAACCGTATCGCTGCTGTTTCGACATGTGTAGAATTGGATCGTGAACAAAGTTACAGTACGAGTGATCTATTGTCGTATGTACAAAATAACCTTTCCAAGTTAACGTCGGAATAAAAAGACATTTATGATACGATAATGCATTGTGTCGATAACAACGTTGGAGAAATTTTCTTTTTGGATGCGCCAGGAGGTACTGGTAAAACGTTTGTGATAAAACTAATTCTGGCATCAATTCGATCAAAAAATGATTTAGCGTTGGCAATTGCGTCGTCCGGAATAGCCGCAACATTGCTGCCTGGTGGAAGAACTGCTCATTCCGCTTTGAAATTGCCTCTGAATTTGCATTTTACAGAAACTCCTACGTGAAATATTTCCAAATCATCTGGGATGGGTAAAGTATTGCAGCAATGCAAACTTATTATTTTGGATGAGTGCACAATGGCACACAAAAAATCGCTCGAGAATCTGGATCAATGCTTGAAAGATTTGAGAGGGAAGTCGAAACCCTTTGGCAGCACTAATGTTTGTGCTGTGGGAGATATTGCTGTGGGAGAATATGCTGTGGGATATTGCTTGTGGGAGATTTCAGGCAAAAATTACCTATAATACCTAGATCAACTCCTGCAGACGAAATGAATGCTTGCCTGAAAAATTCTAATTTATGGGCACACGTGAAAATATTAAAATTAACTACAAATATGCGTGTCCGATTGCAAAACGATGACTCTGGTCAAACATTTTCAGATCAATTGCTGGCAATTGAAAACAGAAAGCTCCCAGTAGATTCAATTTCAGGACGTATACAACTACCTGCTGATTTCTGTAATTTAGTGACGTCTAAAAATGAATTGATTGAAAAAGTACTTCCGAATATTCTAAAAAATTATAAAAATAATAAATGGCTAAGTGAAAGAGCGATTCTCGCACCCAAAAATATAGACGTTCACGAAATCAATAATATTGTTTTGAACAAGATTCGAGACCAGGCAGTCCTTTACAAGTCAGTGTACACAGTTTTGGAACCAAATGAAGCGGTTAATTATCCATCTGAATTTTTAAATTCCATAGATCTTTCAGGGTTTCCACCACACGTGCTACAACTAAAAATAGATGCACCAATAATACTTTTAAGAAATATCAACCCACCAAAGCTTTGCAATGGCACGTGACTTGCCGTAAAAAAACAATGGAAAACCTAATAGAGGCCACAATCTTGACAGGGCCTTTTGAGGGTGAGGCTGTTCTTATTCCTCGCATTCCCATGATTCCAACGGATCTGCCTTTTCAATTTAAAAGATTGCAATTCCCAATTCGATTAGCATTTGCAATCACCATTAACAAAGCTCATGGTCAATCATTAGAAAAATGTGGTATAGATCTTAATACTGATTGTTTTTCCCATGGACAATTGTACGTTGCATGTTCGAGGGTCGGTAAACCTGACAATCTATTTATATGCAGCGACAATTGGACAGCGAAGAATGTTGTATATTCGCAAGTTTTACGCAGTTAATTTGTATTGTATCTATCTATCTATCTATCTTTATAAAAACGAGTTGTGTGTATGCATGTTTGTTTGTTTGTAAAAAGAGCGTTTGTATATGACGTCATTATTAGTACATACGGCTTTGTATATGCACAGACAATGGGAAAGCCAAGAATGTTGTATATTCGCAATTTTTACGTAGTTTGAAACACATATATAAATCTGTCTATATTCACAGGTGGGACAAAGGGACACAACTACAAGGGCGCGTAACTAATATGGCGCGTAACGACTTAGGCGCGTGGGGGGGCTTGGGGGGGCGCGAAGCGCCCCAGAAACTAGGTGTTGGGATGGCCCGAAGTGCCACCCCAACAGCTAGTATATATATATATTTATATATATATATATGGATATATATATATATATATATATATATATATATATATATATATATATATATATATATATATATATATATATATATATATATATATATATATATATATATATATATATATATATATATATATATATATATATATATATATATATATATATATATATATATATATATATATATATATATATATATATATATATATAAATAAGTTGTCTGTCTGTTATGTCTGTTACACTTTGTCTGTTACGCCAGATTATATCTTCTATATATATAAAAGAAAACAAACTAAAATGTAAAAACTGGAAATTGCATAAATATTTCGAAATATTTTGACAATAGATTAAAGTAATTCGAAAAAAGAAAAATGGTAAAAACTAAAAAAAAAACTAAAAAGAAAAAACTAAAAAAAACTAAGAAATTAAAAAAATTAAAAAAAGAAAAAACCTAAGAAAAAGAAACATAAGAAAATAAAAAAGATAAAAAACTAAAAAGAAAAAAAAACTAAAAAAAGCTAAGAAACTAAAAAAAAGAAAAAACTAAAATTAACTGGGAATTGCACAAATATTTCAATTTATTTTGACAACAGATTAAAGTAATTCGAAAACCTTAGAACAGATACCCCAAATTTTGGGGTTTAATATAAATTGTTGGACATTAGCATGCTTGGCACGGAAAGATATTTCCAAGTGTCAATGTTAGAATGAACATTGACAAATTGAAGAAAACAAATCAATAAAAAGAAGAAACTAAAAAAAAGAAAAAACTAAAAAAGAAAAAAAACTAGAGAGGAAACTGTATCTATATATAAATATAAAAATAAGTTGTATATATGCATGTTTGTTTGTGGGTTTGCATTTGACGTCATTATAAGTATATAAGGCTTTGTATATGACGTCATTATAAGATGACACTACAGACTGGGACATTTTTATATATATAGATGTCCCGGTGTCCCGGTCATCATTTTTGTCCCAATGTCTCTGTGTGTAATTTCGTCAATCAACAAACATGACCACACACTCACACTAAAAGGGAAAATAAAGAAAGAGAAACTATTTACTTTTCGTTCCGACATACATTAATCCCGACAACAAAAACAACATCTACAAACATACACTTAAAAGAAAAAATATAAGCAAAGGGGGAAAAAACACAAAACAAAAAAAACATTTACATGGACATACTACATAATTATAATTTCACTGTGAAACACCTCCTAAACACATTGGTTGGCTTATTTCGGGAATTAATTGGTCACATTGATAAACAGCTTTCACTCCATTTGCTCTTTCGACACGAATAAGTGGCGGAACGGAATTCGAAACCCAAGACGATATACCCAATGCAGTCAATTTATCCTTCATTGCAAATAACTTTTTCCTAGCAACACGAATAGAAATAAGTGCATCATCACTCAATTGAATGTTAATGTGATTAGCTACTGACTTGCCTTTCAGCCGTTTACCTCTTTTTAATATATCTACCTTAGCATCAGATGACCGAACATTCACTTTAAAAAGTTTTTCTTCTTCTTTACCATCACAATAGAGAACTCCGGTACTTCAGACATCTGCAGACCGTCCTCACAAATTTTTTCAAAAATAACTTTAGCTTCATTTTGGCTTTCACACGGAACATTCCACACAATTCGGTTGCTGTCACTAGATCAAACAGTTCGTGGTAACGAACTGTAGTAAGGAGCGACCCGGCTCAATAGTAGCCAAAAACTCTAAAAAATTGAATTTTGATACCAATAACTACATCAAAAGAATCGCATTTTGCTGCTGATTTTAAATATATAATGTTCAAGAGTTGGTAAACCTGACAATCTATTTATATGGACAGACAATAGGCCAGCAAAGAATGTTGTATATTTGCAAGTTTTACGTAGTTAAATATATCTATCTATATATATAAAAATAAGTTGTCTGTGGATGGATGGATGGATGGATGGATGGATGGATGGATCAGGTGACGTCACCTGAAAAAACTGGATCAGGTGACGTCAAAACTGAAAAAACTAAAAAAAGGCAAAAACTACAAAAAAAACTAAAAACTAATAAAAAAAATAAAAAAGCTAAAAAACTAAAAAAACTATAAAGGTAAAAACCAATAAAAAACTAAAAAAAAACTGAAAAAACTAAAAAAAGGCAAAAACTACAAAAAAAAACTAAAAACTAATAAAAAAAGTAAAAAAGCTAAAAAACTAAAAAAACTAAAAAAACTAAAAAAGGTAAAAAACTAAAAAAAATAAAAAATAAAAAAAAAATAAAAAAAAGGAAAAAACTGAAAAATAAGCTAAAATAAAGGTAAAAACCAATAAAAAACTAAAAAAAAAAAGGAAAAAACTAATAAATGACGACACTCAAAGAGAAAGCGACCAGGACAAAAGGAATGTTCGATTAGCAATCAACAAAGCACCGGGACACAGGGAGTATAAATGACGACCAGGACATAAGTAAAAAAAAAAAACTATCTATATATATAAAAATAAGTTGTCTGTGGATCTGTGGATCGTGGATCAGGTGACATCACCTGAAAAAACTGGATCAGGTGACGTCAAAACTGAAAAAACTAAAAAAAGGCAAAAACTACAAAAAAAACTAAAAACTAATAAAAAAAATAAAAAAGCTAAAAAACTAAAAAAACTAAAAAAAGGCAAAAAAAACTAAAAACTAATAAAAAAGCTAAAAAACTAAAAAAACTAAAAAAAAGGCAAAAACTACAAAAATAAAACTAAAAAACTAATAAAAAAAATAAAAAAGCTAAAAAACTAAAAAAACTAAAAAAAGGTAAAAAACTAAAAAAACTAAAAACTAAAAAAACTAAAAAAGGTAAAAACTAAAAGAGCTAAAAAAGAAAAAAATAAATGACGACACTCAAAGAGAAAGCGACCAGGACAAAAGGAATGTTCGATTAAAATGACGACCGGGACACAGGGAATATAAATGACGACCGGGACACAGGGACACAACTACAACGGGGACACCGGGGGAAACAGGGGGATGTAAATGACGACCGGGACACCGGGACAGGGAATGGTCGATTAGCAATCACCATCAACAAAGCTCAAGGGCAATCATTAGAATCATGAGGTATAGATCTGAATACAGATTGTTTTCCCATGGACCATTATATGTTGCATGTTCAAGAGTCGGTAAACCTGACAATCTATTTATATGCAAAGACAATGGGACAGCAAAGAATGTTGTATATTCGCAAGTTTTACGTAGTTAAAACCATATATATATATCTATCTATATTCACAGGTGGGACATAGGGACACAACTACAATGGCGCGTAACTATTATGGCGCGTAACGACTTACGCGCGCGGGGGGGCTTGGGGGGGGCGCGAAGCGCCCCCACCAACTAGGTGTTGGGGTGGCGCGAAGCGCCACCCCAACAGCTAGTATATATATAAAAATAAGTTGTCTGTGTGTTATGTCTGTTACACTTTGTCTGTTACGCCAGATTATATCTTCTATATATATAAAAGAAAACAAACTAAAATGTAAAAACTGGAAATTGCATAAATATTTCGAAATATTTTGACAATAGATGAAAGTAATTCGAAAAAAAAAATGGTAAAAAACTAAAAAAACTAAAAAGAAAAAACAAACAAAAAACTAAGAAATTAAAAAAATTAAAAAAAGAGAAAACCTAAGAACAAGAAACGTAAAAAAATAAAAAGATAAAAAACTAAAAATAAAAAAAAATAAAAAAGCTAAAAAACTAAAAAAAAGAAAAAACTAAAAAAACTGGGAATTGCACAAATATTTCAATATGTTTTGACAATAGATTAAAGTAATTCGAAAATCTTAAAACAGATACCCCAAATTTTGGGGTTTAATATAAATTGTTGGAGCTTTAGCATGCTTGGCACGGAAAGATTTTTCCAAGTGTCAATG
Organism: Artemia franciscana; assembly: GCF_032884065.1. Taxonomy (NCBI): domain Eukaryota; kingdom Metazoa; phylum Arthropoda; class Branchiopoda; order Anostraca; family Artemiidae; genus Artemia; species Artemia franciscana. Next base: position 17,395 of record NW_027064809.1, read on the forward strand.
TTAGAATGAACATTGACAAATTGAAGAAAACAAATCAATAAAAAGAAGAAACTAAAAAAAAGAAAAAACTAAAAAAGAAAAAAAACTAAAGAGGAAACTGTATCTATATATAAATATAAAAATAAGTTGTATATATGCATGTTTGTTTGTGGATTTGCATTTGACGTCATTATAAGTATATAAGGCTTTGTATATGACGTCATTATATGATGACACATCAGACACGGACACCGGAACACAAATGACGACCGGCATACAGGGAATATAAATGACGACCGAGACACTCAAAGAGAAATTACAGACCGGGACACCGGGACACAAATGACGACCGGGACACCGGGACAGAGGGAATATTAATGACGACCGGGACACTCAAAGATAGATTACAGACTGGGATACCGGGACACAAATGACGTCCGGGACACCGGGACAGAGGGAATATTAATGACGACCGGGACACTCAAAGAGAGATTACAGACTGGGATACCGGGACACAAATGACGACCGGGACACAAATGACGACCGGGACACAGGGATTATAAATGACGACCAGGACACAGGGAGACAACTACAACGGGGACACCGGGGACACAGGGGGATATATAGATGACGATGGGGACACAGGGAATGTTTGATTAGCAATCACCATCACCAAAGCTCAAGGGCTTTGGATTTTGAAAATCCAAGATAAATGCGGTATAGATCTGTATACGGATTGTTTTCCCATCGACAATTATTATGTTGCATGTTCAAGAGTTGGTAAACCTGACAATCTATTTATATGGACAGACAATGGGACAGTAAAGAATGTTGTATATTTAAATGTTTTACGTAGTTAAATATATATATATATATATATATATATATATATATATATATATATATATATATATATATATATATATATATATATATATATATATATATATATATATATATATATATATATATATATATATACTAGCTGTTGGGGCGGCGCTTCGCGCCCCCCCCCCCCAACACCTAGTGGGTGGGGGCGCTTCGCGCCCCCCCCCCAAGCCCCCCACGCGCGTAAGTCCTTACGCGCAATATTAGTTACGCGCCATTGTAGTTGTGTCCCTATGTCCCACCTGTGAATATATATATATATATATATATATATATATATATATATATATATATATATATATATATATATATATATATATATATATATATATATATATATATATATATATATATATATATATATATATATATATATATATATATATATATATATATATATATATATATATATATATATATATATATATATATATATATATATATATATATATATATATATATATATATATATATATATATATATATATATATATACATATATATACATATATATATATATATATATATATATATATATATATATATATATATATATATATATATATATAGGCTATATATATATATATATATATATATATATAAATATATATATATATGTATATATATATATATATATATATATATATATATATATATATATATATATATATATATCTATATATATAAAAATAAGTTGTCTGTGGATGGATGGATGGATGGATGTGTGGATGGATGTGTCAGGTGACGTCACCTGAAAAAACTGGATTAGGTGACGTCAAAACTGAAAAAACTAAAAAAAGGCAAAAACTACAAAAAAAACTAAAAACTAATAAAAAAAATAAAAAAGCTAAAAAACTAAAAAAACTATAAAGGTAAAAACCAATAAAAAACTAAAAAAAAAACTGAAAAAACTAAAAAAAGGCAAAAACTACAAAAAAAAACTAAAAACTAATAAAAAAAGTAAAAAAGCTAAAAAACTAAAAAAACTAAAAAAACTAAAAAAAGGTAAAAAACTAAAAAAAATAAAAAATAAAAAAAAACTAAAAAAAAGGAAAAAACTGAAAAATAAGCTAAAATAAAGGTAAAAACCAATAAAAAACTAAAAAAAAAAAGGAAAAAACTAATAAATGACGACACTCAAAGAGAAAGCGACCAGGACAAAAAACTAAAAAAAAAGGCAAAAACTACAAAAAAACTAAAAACTAATAAAAAAAATAAAAAAGCTAAAAACTAAAAAACTAAAAAAAGGTAAAAAACTAAAAAAACTAAAAACTAAAAAAAAACTAAAAAAGGTAAAAACTAAAAGAACTAAAAAAGAAAAAAATAAATGACGACACTCAAAGAGAAAGCGACCAGGACAAAAGGAATGTTCGATTAGCAATCAACAAAGCACCGGGACACAGGGAGTATAAATGACGACCAGGACACAAGTAAAAAAAAAAATTAACAAAACTAAAAAGAAGGTAAAAACTACAAAAAAACTAAAAAGAAAAAAAAACTAAAAACTAATAAAAAAACTAAAAAATCTAAAAATCTAAATAAACTAAAAAAGAAAAAAAAAGGAAAAAAATAAAGGAGAAAAACAAAACTAAAAAACGAATGTATATACAGACCGGTACACCGGGATACAAATGACGACCGGGACACAGGGAATATAAATAACGACCGGGACACAGGGACACAACTACAACGGGGACACCGGGGGAAACAGGGGGATATAAATGACGACCGGGACAAAAAAACTAAAAAGAAATAAAAACTAAAAACTAATAAAAAAAACTAAAAAATCTAAAAATCTAAATAAGCTAAAAAAGAAAAAAAAGGGAAAAAATAAAGGAGAAAAACAAAACTAAAAAACGAATGTATATACAGACCGGGACACCGGGATACAAATGATGACCGGGACCCGGGACACAGGGAATATAAATGACGACCGGGACACAGGGACACAACTACAACGGGGACACCGGGGGAAACAGGGGGATAACCTGACAATCTATTTATATGCAAAGACAATGGGACAGCAAAGAATGTTGTATATTCGCAAGTTTTACGTAGTTAAAACCATATATATATATATATATATCTATATTCACAGGTGGGACATAGGGACACAACTACAATGGCGCGTAACTATTATGGCGCGTAACGACTTACGCGCGCGGGGGGGCTTGGGGGGGGCGCGAAGCTCCCCCACCAACTAGGTGTTGGGGTGGCGCGAAGCGCCACCCCAACAGCTAGTATATATATATATATATATATATGTTTTAACTACGTAAAACTTACGAATATACGACATTCTTTGCTGTCCCATTGTCTGTGCATATAAATAGATTGTCAGGTTTACCGACTCTTGAACATGCAACATATAATTCTCAATGGGCAAAACAATCCGTATTCAGATTTATACCTCAAGATTCTAATGATTGCCCTTGAGCTTTGTTGATGGTGATTGCTAACCGAACATTCCCTATGTCCCCGTCGTCATTTATATAGTTTTTTGCCTTTTTTTTAGTTTTTTTAGTTATACCTCGTGATTCTAATGATTGCCCTTGAGCTTTGATGGTGAGTTGATGGTGATTGCTAATCGAACATTCCATGTGCCCCTGTCGTCATTTAGATATCCCCCTGTGCCCCCCGGCGTCCCGGTCGTCATTTGTGTCCCTGTGTCCCGGTCTGTATAAACATTCGTTTTTGAATTGGTATATGATGAAATAAATTTTGTGTTTTTTTCCTTTTAGTTTTGTAGTTTTTACGTTTTTTTTTTGTTTATTTTTTCATTTTTTTTTAGTTTTTTAACTTTTATTAGTTTTTTTTAGTATTCTAGCTTTTTTAGTTTTTTTTTAGTTTTTTTCCTTTTTAGTTTCTTTGTAGTTTTTACCTTTTTTAGTTTTTTTCTTCTTTTGTATTTGAGGTTCGAACCTTGAATCTCTCGAACCTAGAACCTGGAACATACCGCGTTACCAACTTAGCTACATCAGCTTGTATACTTTCGTTTTTGAATTGGTATATGATGAAATAATTCAGACGTCATATGTGGACAGACAGACAGACAGACATAACCTACAAACAACTTATTTTTATATATATAATATATATATATAGGTAAAAAAGCTAAAAAACTAAAAAAACTAAAAAAACTAAAAAAGGTAAAAAACTAAAAAAAATAAAAAATAAAAAAAAACTAAAAAAAAGGAAAAAAACTGAAAAATAAGCTAAAATAAAGGTAAAAACCAATAAAAAACTAAAAAAAAAAGGAAAAAACTAATAAATGACGACACTCAAAGAGAAAGCGACCAGGACAAAAGGAATGTTCGATTAGCAATCAACAAAGCACCGGGACACAGGGAGTATAAATGACGACCAGGACATAAGTAAAAAAAAAAAACTATCTATATATATAAAAATAAGTTGTCTGTGGATCTGTGGATCGTGGATCAGGTGACGTCACCTGAAAAAACTGGATCAGGTGACGTCAAAACTGAAAAAACTAAAAAAAGGCAAAAACTACAAAAAAAACTAAAAACTAATAAAAAAAATAAAAAGCTAAAAAACTAAAAAAACTAAAAAAAGGCAAAAACTACAAAAAAACTAAAAACTAATAAAAAAAATAAAAAAGCTAAAAAACTAAAAAAACTAAAAAAAGGTAAAAAACTAAAAAATAAATAACGACCGGGACACAGGGACACAACTACAACGGGGACACCGGGGGAAACGGGGATATAAATGACGACCGGGACAAAAAAACTAAAAAGAAATAAAACTAAAAACTAATAAGAAAAACTAAAAAATCTAAAAATCTAAATAAGCTAAAAAAGAAAAAAAAAGGAAAAAAATAAAGGAGAAAAACAAAACTAAAAAACGAATGTATATACAGACCGGACACCGGGATACAAATGATGACCGGGACCCGGGACACAGGGAATATAAATGACGACCGGGACACAGGGACACAACTACAACGGGGACACCGGGGGAAACAGGGGGATAACCTGACAATCTATTTATATGCAAAGACAATGGGACAGCAAAGAATGTTGTATATTCGCAAGTTTTACGTAGTTAAAACCATATATATATATATATCTATATTCACAGGTGGGACATAGGGACACAACTACAATGGCGCGTAACTATTATGGCGCGTAACGACTTACGCGCGCGGGGGGCTTGGGGGGGGGGGCGCGAAGTGCCCCCACCAACTAGGTGTTGGGGTGGCGCGAAGCGCCACCCCAACAGCTAGTATATATATATATATAAATAAATATATATCTTTTATATATATAAAAATAAGTTGTCTGTCTGTGTTTCTGTTTGTCAGGTGACGTCATGTTTCTGTGTCGACTGACGTCATGAAGTTAGTTGTCGTCATTTTTGCTATGACGGTGACGTCATTAAAGATATTTAATCATGAAGTCAGTTGTCGTCATTTTTACTATGACGGTGACGTCATTAAAGATATTTAAGACATATATGTTCACGTAGAAATCTATTAATGTTTAAGTTTAAAATGACTGATGAACTTACAATGGCAAAAGGCGACGAAGATGCTCAAAGAGTCTATGCCAAAAAACTTGCTGCTGATAGAGAAAGTCAGAAAAGAAAGAGTGCCGAGGAATCAAAAGAACAGCAAGGAAACAGGCTTGAGGCTGATAGAGAAAGAAAGAACAAAAAGCGTGCCGAAGAATCAAAAGAACAGCAAGGAAACAGGCTTGAGGCTGATAGAAAAAGAAAGAACAGAAAGCGTGCCGAGGAACTACCAGAGCAACGCGAAAGCAGACTTGTTGCTAAAAGAGAAAGTGAAAAAAGAAGGCGTGCCGAGGAATCCCAAGAACAGCAAGAAATCAGGCTTGCTGCTGATAGAGAGAGTAAGAAAAGAAAGCATGCCGAGGAATCACAAGAACAGCAAGAAATCAGGCTTGCTGCTGATAGAGAAAGTAAGAACAGAAAGCGTGTCGAGGAATCAGAGCAATCTGAAAGTTATCGCCTGGCATTCAGGTACAGCCCAGTCGATGATTATAGCTTGAGTAGATGTGTTCAAATCGGGACAATGTCTAAAATTTGTCCCTATTGCAAGGCCTTGAAATTCAATGGTGAAACAATGGGAATGTGTTGCGCCTCAGGAAGAGTTAAACTTCCTCTATTGGCTGCACCACCAGAGCCATTGAAGACTTTCCTTACTGGAACTACGTCAGAATCTAAGCGTTTTTTATCAAAAATCAGAAAATACAACTCATGTTTTCAAATGACGTCGTTTGGAGCCCAAATCGAAAATCCAGATCAATTTATGTCTACTTTCAAAGTAAAAGGGCAAATTTATCATAGAGCAGGGTCCCTTCTACCATTCTCAGACGAGAATCATAAATTTTTACAATGGTACTTCATCAGTGATAGAAATTCTGAATTGAATGCACGTTGCGAAATTTCTCCCAACGTTGAAAGGACAATCGTTTCCCAATTGCAACATCTTTTCCACGAAAATAATAATTTAGTGCGTCTGTTCAAAACAGTCATCGATTTGATGCCTACTGATACGCATAAAATTGTTATTTCCGCTGACAAAACGCCTCCTGGCCAACATGTGCGTAGATACAATGCTCCAACTATCGACGAAGTGGCAATCGTTATGGTGGGTGATCAGTTTCTACCTCGAGATATTATTCTTCATAAGCGAAACGCTCAGTTGTTAAGAATTGCTGAAACTCACTGATGCTACGATGCCCTACAATATCCTATCATTTTTTGGGATGGAGCCGACGCCTATCACTTTAATATTAAATTGATGAATCCAGCCACTAACAAAGAAATGAATAAGAAATGCAGTGCAATGCATTATTATTCCTATAGACTAATGATTCGGCAGGATG
>NW_027064810.1:0-24394 GCF_032884065.1 Artemia franciscana
CTCTTTTCCTATGTCAAAAGTTTTAGTTTTCGATGGTAATAGCTTTGTCTGTGGAAAAAATGAAGATACTAGACAATTTTATGATTGCACATGGTAAGAATGTGATTAAAGGCTCTTCTCCTACTTCAAAAGTTTTAGTTTTCGAGGGTAATAGCTAGGTATGTTGGAAAAATGAAGATATTACACTATTTTATGATTGCACATGGTAAAGAATGTGATTAAAGGCTCTTTTCCTATTTCAAAAGTTTTAGTGTTCGAGGGTAATAGCTAGGTCTGTGGAAAAAATTAAGATATTAGACAATTTTATGATTGCACATGGTAAAGAATGTGATTAAAGGCTCTTTTCATATTTCAAAAGCTTTAGTTTTCGAGGATAATAGCTACGTATGTTGAAAAAATGAAGATATTAGACTATTTTATGATTGCACATGGTAAAGAATGTGATTAAAGGCTCTTTTCATATTTCTAAAGCTTTAGTTTTCGAGGATAATAGCTACGTATGTTGAAAAAATGAAGATATTAGACTATTTTATGATTGCACATGGTGAAGAATGTGATTAAAGGCTCTTTTCCTATTTCAAAAGTTTTAGTTTTCGAGGGTAATAGCTACGTATGTTGAAAAAATGAAGATATTAGACTATTTTATGATTGCAAATGGTAAAGAATGTGATTAAAGGCTCTTTTCCTATTTCAAAAGTTTTAGTTTTTGAGGGTAATAGCTAGGTCTGTGGAAAAAATGAAGATATTAGACTATTTTATGATTGCACATGGTAAAGAATGTGATTAAAGGCTCTTTTCCTATTTCAAAAGTTTTAGTTTTCGAGGGTAATAGCTACGTATGTTGAAAAAATTAAGATATTAGACTATTTTATGATTGCACATGGTAAAGAATGTGATTAAAGGCTCTTTTCCTATGTCAAAAGTTTTAGTTTCCGAGGGTAATAGCTTTGTCTGTGGAAAAAATGAAAATGTTAGACTATTTTATGATTGCACATGGTAAAGAATGTGATTAAAGGCTCTTTTCCTATGTCAAAAGTTTTAGTTTTCGGGGGTAATAGCTACGTATGTTGAAAAAATTAAGATATTAGACTATTTTATGATTGCACATGGTAAAGAATGTGATTAAAGGCTCTTTTCCTATGTCAAAAGTTTTAGTTTTTGAGGGTAATAGCTAGGTCTGTGGAAAAAATGAAGATATTAGACTATTTTATGATTGCAAATGGTAAAGAATGTGATTAAAGGCTCTTTTCCTATTTCAAAAGTTTTAGTTTTCGAGGGTAATAGCTACGTATGTTGAAAAAATTAAGATATTAGACTATTTTATGATTGCACATGGTAAAGAATGTGATTAAAGGCTCTTTTCCTATGTCAAAAGTTTTAGTTTCCGAGGGTAATAGCTTTGTCTGTGGAAAAAATGAAGATATTAGACAATTTTATGATTGCACATGGTAAAGAATGTGATTAAAGGCTCTTTTCCTATTTCAAAAGTTTTAGTTTTCGAGGGTAATAGCTATGTCTGTGGAAAAAATGAAAATGTTAGACTATTTTATGATTGCACATGGTAAAGAATGTGATTAAAGGCTCTTTTCCTATGTCAAAAGTTTTAGTTTTCGGGGGTAATAGCTTTGTCTGTGGAAAAAATGAAGATATTAGACAATTTTATGATTGCACATGGTAAAGAATGTGATTAAAGGCTCTTTTCCTATTTCAAAAGTTTTAATTCTCGAGGGTAATAGCTACGTATGTTGAAAAAATGAAGATATTAGACTATTTTATGATTGCAAATGGTAAAGAATGTGATTAAAGGCTCTTTTACTATGTCAAAAGTTTTAGTTTTCGAGGTTAATAGCTGCGTATGTTGAAAAAATTAAGATGTTAGACTATTTTATGATTGCACATGGTAAAGAATGTGATTAAAGGCTCTTTTCCTATTTCAAAAGTTTTAGTTTTGTAGGGCAATAGCTACATACGTTGAAAAAATGAAGATATTAGACTATTTTATGATTGCACATGGTAAAGAATGTGATTAAAGGCTCTTTTCCTATGTCAAAAGTTTTAATTTTCGAGGGTAATAGCTACGTGTGTTGGAAAAATGAAGATATTAGACTATTTTATGATTGCACATGGTAAAGAATGCGATTAAAGGCTCTTTTCCTATGTCAAAAGTTTTAGTTTTCGATGGTAATAGCTTTGTCTGTGGAAAAAATGAAGATACTAGACAATTTTATGATTGCACATGGTAAAGAATGTGATTAAAGGCTCTTCTCCTACTTCAAAAGTTTTAGTTTTCGAGGGTAATAGCTAGGTCTGTGAAAAAAAAATGAAGATATTAGACTATTTTATGATTGCACATGGTAAAGAATGCGATTAAAGGCTCTTTTCCTATGTCAAAAGTTTTAGTTTTCGGGGGTAATAGCTACGTATGTTGAAAAAATTAAGATATTAGACTATTTTATGATTGCACATGGTAAAGAATGTGATTAAAGGCTCTTTTCCTATGTCAAAAGTTTTAGTTTTTGAGGGTAATAGCTAGGTCTGTGGAAAAAATGAAGATATTAGACTATTTTATGATTGCACGTGGTAAAGAATGTGATTAAAGGCTCTTTTCCTATTTCAAAAGTTTTAGTTTTCGAGGGTAATAGCTACGTATGTTGAAAAAATTAAGATATTAGACTATTTTATGATTGCACATGGTAAAGAATGTGATTAAAGGCTCTTTTCCTATGTCAAAAGTTTTAATTTCGAGGGTAATAGCTTTGTCTGTGGAAAAAATGAAGATATTTGACTATTTTATGATTGCACATGGTAAAGAATGTGATTAAAGGCTCTTTTCCTATTTCAAAAGTTTTAGTTTTCGAGGGTAATAGCTATGTCTGTGGAAAAAATGAAAATTTTAGACTATTTTATGATTGCACATGGTAAAGAATGTGATTAAAGGCTCTTTTCCTATGTCAAAAGTTTTAGTTTTCGGGGGTAATAGCTTTGTCTGTGGAAAAAATGAAGATATTAGACAATTTTATGATTGCACATGGTAAAGAATGTGATTAAAGGCTCTTTTCCTATTTCAAAAGTTTTAATTCTCGAGGGTAATAGCTACGTATGTTGAAAAAATGAAGATATTAGACTATTTTATGATTGCAAATGGTAAAGAATGTGATTAAAGGCTCTTTTCCTATGTCAAAAGTTTTAGTTTTCGAGGTTAATAGCTGCGTATGTTGAAAAAATTAAGATGTTAGACTATTTTATGATTGCACATGGTAAAGAATGTGATTAAAGGCTCTTTTCCTATTTCAAAAGTTTTAGTTTTGTAGGGTAATAGCTACATACGTTGAAAAAATGAAGATATTAGACTATTTTATGATTGCACATGGTAAAGAATGTGATTAAAGGCTCTTTTCCTATGTCAAAAGTTTTAATTTTCGAGGGTAATAGCTACGTGTGTTGGAAAAATGAAGATATTAGACTATTTTATGATTGCACATGGTAAAGAATGTGATTAAAGGCTCTTTTCCTATGTCAAAAGTTTTAGTTTCCGAGGGTAATAGCTTTGTCTGTGGAAAAAATGAAGATATTAGACAATTTTATGATTGCACATGGTAAAGAATGTGATTAAAGGCTCTTTTCCTATTTCAAAAGTTTTAGTTTTCGAGGGTAATAGCTATGTCTGTGGAAAAAATGAAAATGTTAGACTATTTTATAATTGCACATGGTAAAGAATGTGATTAAAGGATCTTTTCCTATGTCAAAAGTTTTAGTTTTCGGGGGTAATAGCTTTGTCTGTGGAAAAAATGAAGATATTAGACAATTTTATGATTGCACATGGTAAAAAATGTGATTAAAGGCTCTTTTCCTATTTCAAAAGTTTTAATTCTCGAGGGTAATAGCTACGTATGTTGAAAAAATGAAGATATTAGACTATTTTATGATTGCAAATGGTAAAGAATGTGATTAAAGGCTCTTTTCCTATGTCAAAAGTTTTAGTTTTCGAGGTTAATAGCTGCGTATGTTGAAAAAATTAAGATGTTAGACTATTTTATGATTGCACATGGTAAAGAATGTGATTAAAGGCTCTTTTCCTATTTCAAAAGTTTTAGTTTTGTAGGGTAATAGCTACATACGTTGAAAAAATGAAGATATTAGACTATTTTATGATTGCACATGGTAAAGAATGTGATTAAAGGCTCTTTTCCTATGTCAAAAGTTTTAATTTTCGAGGGTAATAGCTACGTGTGTTGGAAAAATGAAGATATTAGACTATTTTATGATTGCACATGGTAAAGAATGCGATTAAAGGCTCTTTTCCTATGTCAAAAGTTTTAGTTTTCGATGGTAATAGCTTTGTCTGTGGAAAAAATGAAGATACTAGACAATTTTATGATTGCACATGGTAAAGAATGTGATTAAAGGCTCTTCTCCTACTTCAAAAGTTTTAGTTTTCGAGGGTAATAGCTAGGTCTGTGAAAAAAAATGAAGATATTAGACTATTTTATGATTGCACATGGTAAAGAATGCGATTAAAGGCTCTTTTCCTATGTCAAAAGTTTTAGTTTTCGATGGTAATAGCTTTGTCTGTGGAAAAAATGAAGATACTAGACAATTTTATGATTGCAAATGGTAAAGAATGTGATTAAAGGCTCTTTTCCTATTTCAAAAGTTTTAGTTTTCGAGGGTAATAGCTAGGTCTGTGAAAAAAAATGAAGATATTAGACTATTTTATGATTGCACATGGTAAAGAATGTGATTAAAGGCTCTTTTCCTATGTTAAAAGTTTTAGTTTTCGAGGGTAATAGCTTTGTCTGTGGAAAAAATGAAGATATTAGACAATTTTATGATTGCACATGGTAAAGAATGTGCTTAAAGGCTCTTTTCCTATTTCAAAAGTTTTAGTTTTCGAGGGTAATAGCTACGTATGTGGAAAAAATGAAGATATTAGACTATTTTATGATTGCACATGGTAAAGAATGTGATTAAAGGCTTTTTTCCTATGTCAAAAGTTTTAGTTTTCGAGGGTAATAGCTACGTATGTTGAAAAAAATGAAGATATTAGACTATTTTATGATTGCACATGATAAATAATGTGATTAAAGGCTCTTTTCCTATTTCAAAAGTTTTAGTTTTGTAGGGTAATAGCTACGTATGTTGAAAAAATGAAGATATTAGACTATTTTATGATTGCACATGGTAAAGAATGTGATTAAAGGCTCTTTTCCTATGTCAAAAGTTTTAGTTTTCGAGGGTAATAGCTACGTGTGTGGAAAAAATGAAGATATTAGACAATTTTATGATTGCACATGGTAAAGAATGTGATTAAAGGCTCTTCTCCTACTTCAAAAGTTTTAGTTTTCGAGGGTAATAGCTAGGTATGTTGAAAAAATGAAGATATTAAACTATTTTATGATTGCAAATGGTAAAGAATGTGATTAAAGGCTCTTTTCCTATGTCAAAAGTTTTAGTTTTCGAGGGTAATAGCTACGTATGTTGAAAAAATGAAGATATTAGACTATTTTATGATTGCAAATGGTAAAGAATGTGATTAAAGGCTCTTTTCCTATTTCAAAAGTTTTAGTTTTCGAGGTTAATAGCTTTGTCTGTAGAAAAAATGAAGATATTAGACAATTCTATGATTGAACATGGTAAAGAATTTGATTAAAGGCTCTTTACCTATTTCAAAAGTTTTAGTTTTCGAGGGTAATAGCTACGTATGTTGAAAAAATGAAGATATTAGACTTTTTTATGATCGCAAATGGTAAAGAATGTGATTAAAGGCTCTTTTCCTATGTCAAAAGTTTTAGTTTTCGAGGGTAATAGCTAATTATGTTGAAAAAATGAAGATATTAGACTATTTTATGATTGCAAATGGTAAAGAATGTGATTAAAGGCTCTTTTCCTATGTCAAAAGTTTTAGATTTCGAGGGTAATAGCTATGTATGTTGAAAAAATGAAGATATTAGACTATTTAATGATTGCAAATGGTAAGGAATGTGATTAAAGGCTCTTTTCCTATGTCAAAAGTTTTAGTTTTCGAGGGTAATAGCTATGTATGTTGAAAAAATGAAGATATTAGACTTTTTTATGATTGCAAATGGTAAAGAATGTGATTAAAGGCTCTTTTCCTATGTCAAAAGTTTTAGTTTTCGAGGGTAATAGCTACGTATGTTAAAAAATGAAGATATTACACTATTTTATGATTGCACATGGTAAAGAATGTGATTAAAGGCTCTTTTCCTATTTCAAAAGTTTTAGTGTTCGAGGGTAATAGCTAGGTCTGTGGAAAAAATGAAGATATTAGACATTTTTATGATTGCACATGGTAAAGAATGTGATTAAAGGCTCTTTTCATATTTCAAAAGCTTTAGTTTTCGAGGATAATAGCTACGTATGTTGAAAAAATGAAGATATTAGACTATTTTATGATTGCACATGGTAAAGAATGTGATTAAAGGCTCTTTTCCTATTTCAAAAGTTTTAGTTTTCGAGGGTAATAGCTACGTATGTTGAAAAAATGAAGATATTAGACTATTTTATGATTGCAAATGGTAAAGAATGTGATTAAAGGCTCTTTTCCTATTTCAAAAGTTTTAGTTTTTGAGGGTAATAGCTAGGTCTGTGGAAAAAATGAAGATATTAGACTATTTTATGATTGCACATGGTAAAGAATGTGATTAAAGGCTCTTTTCCTATTTCAAAAGTTTTAGTTTTCGAGGGTAATAGCTACGTATGTTGAAAAAATTAAGATATTAGACTATTTTATGATTGCACATGGTAAAGAATGTGATTAAAGGCTCTTTTCCTATGTCAAAAGTTTTAGTTTTCGAGGGTAATAGCTATGTCTGTGGAAAAAATGAAGATGTTAGACTATTTTATGATTGCACATGGTAAAGAATGTGATTAAAGGCTCTTTTCCTATGTCAAAAGTTTTAGTTTTCGGGGGTAATAGCTTTGTCTGTGGAAAAAATGAAGATATTAGACAATTTTATGATTGCACATGGTAAAGAATGTGATTAAAGGCTCTTTTCCTATTTCAAAAGTTTTAATTCTCGAGGGTAATAGCTACGTATGTTGAAAAAATGAAGTTATTAGACTATTTTATGATTGCAAATGGTAAAGAATGTGACTAAAGGCTCTTTTCCTATGTCAAAAGTTTTAGTTTTCGAGGTTAATAGCTGCGTATGTTGAAAAAATTAAGATGTTAGACTATTTTATGATTGCACATGGTAAAGAATGTGATTAAAGGCTCTTTTCCTATTTCAAAAGTTTTAGTTTTGTAGGGTAATAGCTACATACGTTGAAAAAATGAAGATATTAGACTATTTTATGATTGCACATGGTAAAGAATGTGATTAAAGGCTCTTTTCCTATGTCAAAAGTTTTAATTTTCGAGGGTAATAGCTACGTGTGTTGGAAAAATGAAGATATTAGACTATTTTATGATTGCGCATGGTAAAGAATGCGATTAAAGGCTCTTTTCCTATGTCAAAAGTTTTAGTTTTCGATGGTAATAGCTTTGTCTGTGGAAAAATGAAGATACTAGACAATTTTATGATTGCACATGGTAAAGAATGTGATTAAAGGCTCTTCTCCTACTTCAAAAGTTTTAGTTTTCGAGGGTAATAGCTAGGTATGTTGGAAAAATGAAGATATTAAACTATTTTATGATTGCAAATGGTAAAGAATGTGATTAGAGGCTCTTTTCCTATGTCAAAAGTTTTAGTTTTCGAGGGTAATAGCTTTGTCTGTGGAAAAAATGAAGATATTAAACAATTCTATGATTGAACATGGTAAAGAATTTGATTAAAGGCTCTTTACCTATTTCAAAAGTTTTAGTTTTCGAGGGTAATAGCTATGTATGTTGAAAAAATGAAGATATTAGACTTTTTTATGATCGCAAATGGTAAAGAATGTGATTAAAGGCTCTTTTCCTATGTCAAAGTTTTAGTTTTCGAGGGTAATAGCTAATTATGTTGAAAAAATGAAGATATTAGACTATTTTATGATTGCAAATGGTAAAGAATGTGATTAAAGGCTCTTTTCCTATGTCAAAAGTTATAGATTTCGAGGGTAATAGCTATGTATGTTGAAAAAATGAAGATATTAGACTATTTAATGATTGCAAATGGTAAAGAATGTGATTAAAGGCTCTTTTCCTATGTCAAAAGTTTTAGTTTTCGAGGGTAATAGCTACGTATGTTGAAAAAATGAAGATATTAGACTATTTTATGATTTCAAATGGTAAAGAATGTGATTAAAGGCGGCTCTTTTCCTATGGCAAAAGTTTTAGTTTTCGAGGGTAATAGCTACGTATGTTAAAAAATTAAGATATTACACTATTTTATGATTGCACATGGTAAAGAATGTGATTAAAGGCTCTTTTCCTATTTCAAAAGTTTTAGTGTTCGAGGGTAATAGCTAGGTCTGTGGAAAAAATTAAGATATTAGACAATTTTATGATTGCACATGGTAAAGAATGTGATTAAAGGCTCTTTTCATATTTCAAAAGCTTTAGTTTTCGAGGGTAATAGCTACGTATGTTGAAAAAATGAAGATATTAGACTATTTTATAATTGCAAATGGTAAAGAATGTGATTAAAGGCTCTTTTCCTATTTCAAAAGTTTTAGTTTTTGAGGGTAATAGCTAGGTCTGTGGAAAAAATGAAGATATTAGACTATTTTATGATTGCACATGGTAAAGAATGTGATTAAAGGCTCTTTTCCTATTTCAAAAGTTTTAGTTTTCGAGGGTAATAGCTACGTATGTTGAAAAAATTAAGATATTAGACTATTTTATGATTGCACATGGTAAAGAATGTGATTAAAGGCTCTTTTCCTATGTCAAAAGTTTTAGTTTTCGAGGGTAAAGGCTTTGTCTGTGGAAAAAATGAAGATATTAGACAATTTTATGATTGCACATGGTAAAGAATGTACTCTTTTCCTATTTCAAAAGTTTTAGTTTTCGAGGGTAATAGCTACGTATGTGGTAAAAATGAAGATATTAGACTATTTTATGATTGCACATGGTAAAGAATGTGATTAAAGGCTCTTTTCCTATGTCAAAAGTTTTAGTTTTCGAGGGTAATAGCTACGTATGTTGAAAAAAAATGAAGATATTAGACTATTTTATGATTGCACATGGTAAAGAATGTGATTAAAGGCTCTTTTCCTATTTCAAAAGTTTTAGTTTTGTAGGGTAATAGCTACGTATGTTGAAAAAATGAAGATATTAGACTATTTTATGATTGCACATGGTAAAGAATGTGATTAAAGGCTCTTTTCCTATGTCAAAAGTTTTAGTTTTCGAGGGTAATAGCTACGTGTGTTGGAAAAATGAAGATATTAGACTATTTTATGATTGCACATGGTGAAGAATGCGATTAAAGGCTCTTTTCCTATGTCAAAAGTTTTAGTTTTCGAGGGTAATAGCTTTGTCTGTGGAAAAAATGAAGATATTAGACAATTTTATGATTGCACATGGTAAAGAATGTGATTAAAGGCTCTTCACCTACTTCAAAAGTTTTAGTTTTCGAGGGTAATAGCTAGGTATGTTGAAAAAATGAAGATATTAAACTATTTTATCATTGCAAATGGTAAAGAATGTGATTAAAGGCTCTTTTCCTATGTCAAAAGTTTTAGTTTTCGAGGGTAATAGCTACGTATGTTGAAAAAATGAAGATATTAGACTATTTTATGATTTCAAATGGTAAAGAATGTGATTAAAGGCGGCTCTTTTCCTATGTCAAAAGTTTTAGTTTTCGAGGGTAATAGCTACGTATGTTAAAAAAATGAAGATATTACACTATTTTATGATTGCACATGGTAAAGAATGTGATTAAAGGCTCTTTTCCTATTTCAAAAGTTTTAGTGTTCGAGGGTAATAGCTAGGTCTGTGGAAAAAATTAAGATATTAGACAATTTTATGATTGCACATGGTAAAGAATGTGATTAAAGGCTCTTTTCATATTTCAAAAGCTTTAGTTTTCGAGGGTAATAGCTACGTATGTTTAAAAAATGAAGATATTAGACTATTTTATGATTACAAATTGTAGAGAATGTGATTAAAGGCTCTTTTCCTATTTCAAAAGTTTTAGTTTTTGAGGGTAATAGCTAGGTCTGTGGAAAAAATGAAGATATTAGACTATTAAATGATTGCACATGGTAAAGAATGTGATTAAAGGCTCTTTTCCTATTTCAAAAGTTTTAGTTTTCGAGGGTAATAGCTACGTATGTTGAAAAAATTAAGATAATAGACTATTTTATGATTGCACATGGTAAAGAATGTGATTAAAGGCTCTTTTCCTATGTCAAAAGTTTTAGTTTTCGAGGGTAATAGCTTTGTCTGTGGAAAAAATGAAGATATTAGACAATTTTATGATTGCACAAGGTAAAGAATGTGCTTAAAGGCTCTTTTCCTATTTCAAAAGTTTTAGTTTTCGAGGGTAATAGCTACGTATGTGGTAAAAATGAAGATATTAGACTATTTTATGTTTGCACATGGTAAAGAATGTGATTAAAGGCTCTTTTCCTATGTCAAAAGTTTTAGTTTTCGAGGGTAATAGCTACGTATGTTGAAAAAATGAAGATATTAGACTATTTTATGATTGCACATGATAAAGAATGTGATTAAAGGCTCTTTTCCTATTTCAAAAGTTTTAGTTTTGTAGGGTAATAGCTACGTATGTTGAAAAAATGAAGATATTAGACTATTTTATGATTGCACATGGTAAAGAATGTGATTAAAGGCTCTTTTCCTATGTCAAAAGTTTTAGTTTTCGAGGGTAATAGCTACTTGTGTTGGAAAAATGAAGATATTAGACTATTTTATGATTGCACATGGTGAAGAATGCGATTAAAGGCTCTTTTCCTATGTCAAAAGTTTTAGTTTTCGAGGGTAATAGCTTTGTCTGTGGAAAAAAATGAAGATATTAGACAATTTTATGATTGCACATGGTAAAGAATGTGATTAAAGGCTCTTCTCCTACTTCAAAAGTTTTAGTTTTCGAGGGTAATAGCTAGGTATGTTGAAAAAATGAAGATATTAAACTATTTTATGATTGCAAATGGTAAAGAATGTGATTAAAGGCTCTTTTCCTATGTCAAAAGTTTTAGTTTTTGAGGGTAATAGCTACGTATGTTGAAAAAATGAAGATATTAGACTATTTTATGATTGCAAATGGTAAAGAATGTGATTAAAGGCTCTTTTCCTATTTCAAAAGTTTTAGTTTTCGAGGGTAATAGCTTTGTCTCTGGAAAAAATGAAGATATTAGACAATTCTATGATTGAACATGGTAAAGAATTTGATTAAAGGCTCTTTACCTATTTCAAAAGTTTTAGTTTTCGAGGGTAATAGCTACGTATGTTGAAAAAATGAAGATATTAGACTTTTTTATGATCGCAAATGGTAAAGAATGTGATTAAAGGCTCTTTTCCTATGTCAAAAGTTTTAGTTTTCGAGGGTAATAGCTAATTATGTTGAAAAAATGAAGATATTAGACTTTTTTATGATTGCAAATGGTAATGAATGTGATTAAAGGCTCTTTTCCTATGTCAAAAGTTTTAGTTTTCGAGGGTAATAGCTACGTATGTTAAAAAAATGAAGATATTACACTATTTTATGATTGCACATGGTAAAGAATGTGATTAAAGGCTCTTTTCCTGTTTCAAAAGTTTTAGTGTTCGAGGGTAATAGCTAGGTCTGTGGAAAAAATTAAGATATTAGACAATTTTATGATTGCACATGGTAAAGCTTGTGATTAAAGGCTCTTTTCATATTTCAAAAGCTTTAGTTTTCGAGGATAATAGCTACGTATGTTGAAAAAATGAAGATATTAGACTATTTTATGATTGCACATGGTAAAGAATGTGATTAAAGGCTCTTTTCCTATTTCAAAAGTTTTAGTTTTCGAGGGTAATAGCTACGTATGTTGAAAAAATGAAGATATTAGACTATTTTATGATTGCAAATGGTAAAGAATGTGATTAAAGGCTCTTTTCCTATTTCAAAAGTTTTAGTTTTTGAGGGTAATAGCTAGGTCTGTGGAAAAAATGAAGATATTAGACTATTTTATGATTGCACATGGTAAAGAATGTGATTAAAGGCTCTTTTCCTATTTCAAAAGTTTTAGTTTTCGAGGGTAATAGCTACGTATGTTGAAAAAATTAAGATATTAGACTATTTTATGATTGCACATGGTAAAGAATGTGATTAAAGGCTCTTTTCCTACGTCAAAAGTTTTAGTTTTCGAGGGTAATAGCTTTGTCTGTGGAAAAAATGAAGATATTAGACAATTTTATGATTGCACATGGTAAAGAATGTGATTAAAGGCTCTTTTCCTATTTCAAAAGTTTTAGTTTTCGAGGGTAATAGCTATGTCTGTGGAAAAAATGAAGATATTAGACTATTTTATGATTGCACATGGTAAAGAATGCGATTAAAGGCTCTTTTCCTATGTCAAAAGCTTTAGTTTTCGGGGGTAATAGCTTTGTCTGTGGAAAAAATGAAGATATTAGACAATTTTATGATTGCACATGGTAAAGAATTTGATTAAAGGCTCTTTTCCTTTTTCAAAGTTTTAATTCTCGAGGGTAATAGCTACGTATGTTGAAAAAATGAAGATATTAGACTATTTTCTGATTGCAAATGGTAAAGAATGTGATTAAAGGCTCTTTTCCTTTGTCAAAAGTTTTAGTTTTCGAGGGTAATAGCTGCGTATGTTGAAAAAATTAAGATGTTAGACTATTTTATGATTGCACATGGTAAAGAATGTGATTAAAGGCTCTTTTCCTATTTCAAAAGTTTTAGTTTTGTAGGGTAATAGCTACGTATGTTGAAAAAATGAAGATATTAGACTATTTTATGATTGCACATGGTAAAGAATGTGATTAAAGGCTCTTTTCCTATGTCAAAAGTTTTAATTTTCGAGGGTAATAGCTACGTGTGTTGGAAAAATGAAGATATTAGACTATTTTATGATTGCACATGGTAAAGAATGCGATTAAAGGCTCTTTTCCTATGTCAAAAGTTTTAGTTTTCGATGGTAATAGCTTTGTCTGTAGAAAAAATGAAGATATTAGACAATTTTATGATTGCACATGGTAAAGAATGTGATTAAAGGCTCTTCTCCTACTTCAAAAGTTTTAGTTTTCGAGGGTAATAGCTAGGTATGTTGAAAAAAATGAAGATATTAAACTATTTTATGATTGCAAATGGTAAAGAATGTGATTAAAGGCTCTTTTCCTATTTCAAAAGTTTTAGTGTTCGAGGGTAATAGCTAGGTCTGTGGAAAAAATGAAGATATTAGACAATTTTATGATTGCACATGGTAAAGAATGTGATTAAAGGCTCTTTTCATATTTCAAAAGCTTTAGTTTTCGAGGATAATAGCTACGTATGTTGAAAAAATGAAGATATTAGACTATTTTATGATTGCAAATGGTAAAGAATGTGATTAAAGGCTCTTATCCTATATCAAAAGTTTTAGTTTTCGAGGGTAATAGCTACGTATGTTGAAAAAATTAAGATATTAGACTATTTTATGATTGCACATGGTAAAGAATGTGATTAAAGGCTCTTTTCCTATTTCAAAAGTTTTAGTTTTCGAGGGTAATAGCTACGCACGTTGAAAAAATGAAGATATTAGACTATTTTATGATTGCAAATGGTAAAGAATGTGATTAAAGGCTCTTTTCCTATGTCAAAAGTTTTAGTTTTCGAGGGTAATAGCTGCGTATGTTGAAAAAATTAAGATGTTAGACTATTTTATGATTACACATGGTAAAGAATGTGATTAAAGGCTCTTTTCCTATTTCAAAAGTTTTAGTTTTGTAGGGTAATAGCTACGTATGTTGAAAAAATGACGATATTAGACTATTTTATGATTGCACATGGTAAAGAATGTGATTAAAGGCTCTTTTCCTATGTCAAAAGTTTTAATTTTCGAGGGTAATAGCTACGTGTGTTGGAAAAATGAAGATATTAGACTATTTTATGATTGCACATGGTAAAGAATGCGATTAAAGGCTCTTTTCCTATGTCAAAAGTTTTAGTTTTCGATGGTAATAGTTTTGTCTGTGGAAAAAATGAAGATATTAGACAATTTTATGATTGCACATGGTAAAGAATGTGATTAAAGGCTCTTCTCCTACTTCAAAAGTTTTAGTTTTCGAGGGTAATAGCTAGGTATGTTGAAAAAATGAAGATATTAAACTATTTTATGATTGCAAATGGTAAAGAATGTGATTAAAGGCTCTTCTCCTACTTCAAAAGTTTTAGTTTTCGAGGGTAATAGCTAGGTATGTTGAAAAAATGAAGATATTAAACTATTCTATGATTGCAAATGGTAAAGAATGTGATTAAAGGCTCTTTTCCTATTTCAAAAGTTTTAGTGTTCGAGGGTAATAGCTAGGTCTGTGGAAAAAATTAAGATATTAGACAATTTTATGATTGCACATGGTAAAGAATGTGATTAAAGGCTCTTTTCATATTTCAAAAGCTTTAGTTTTCGAGAATAATAGCTACGTATGTTGAAAAAATGAAGATACTTAGACTATTTTATGATTGCAAATGGTAAAGAATGTGATTAAAGGCTCTTATCCTATATCAAAAGTTTTAGTTTTCGAGGGTAATAGCTACGTATGTTGAAAAAATGAAGATATTAGACTATTTTATGATTGCAACATGGTAAAGAATGTGATTAAAGGCTCTTTTCGTATTTCAAAAGTTTTAGTTTTCGAGGGTAATAGCTACGTATGTTGAAAAAATGAAGATATTAAACTATTTTATGATTGCAAATGGTAAAGAATGTGATTAAAGGCTCTTTTCCTATGTCAAAAGTTTTAGTTTTCGAGGGTAATAGCTGCGTATGTTGAAAAAATTAAGATATTAGACTATTTTATGATTGCACTTGGTAAAGAATGTGATTAAAGGCTCTTTTCCTATTTCAAAAGTTTTAGTTTTGTAGGGTAATAGCTACGTATGTTGAAAAAATGAAGATATTAGACTATTTTATGATTGCACATGGTAAAGAATGTGATTAAAGGCTCTTTTCCTATGTCAAAAGTTTTAATTTTCGAGGGTAATAGCTACGTGTGTTGGAAAAATGAAGATATTAGACTATTTTATGATTGCACATGGTAAAGAATGCGATTAAAGGCTCTTTTCCTATGTCAAAAGTTTTAGTTTTCGATGGTAATAGCTTTGTCTGTGGAAAAAATGAAGATATTAGACAATTTTATGATTGCACATGGTAAAGAATGTGATTAAAGGCTCTTCTCCTACTTCAAAAGTTTTAGTTTTTCGAGGGTAATAGCTAGGTATGTTGAAAAAATGAAGATATTAAAACTATTTTATGATTGCAAATGGTAAAGAATGTGATTAAAGGCTCTTCTCCTACTTCAAAAGTTTTAGTTTTCGAGGGTAATAGCTAGGTATGTTGAAAAAAATGAAGATATTAAACTATTTTATGATTGCAAATGGTAAAGAATGTGATTAAAGGCTCTTTTCCTATTTCAAAAGTTTTAGTGTTCGAGGGTAATAGCTAGATCTGTGGAAAAAATTAAGATATTAGACAATTTTATGATTGCACATGGTAAAGAATGTGATTAAAGGCTCTTTTCATATTTCAAAAGCTTTAGTTTTCGAGGATAATAGCTACGTATGTTGAAAAAATGAAGATATTAGACTATTTTATGATTGCAAATGGTAAAGAATTGTGATTAAAGGCTCTTATCCTATATCAAAAGTTTTAGTTTTCGAGGGTAATAGCTACGTATGTTGAAAAAATGAAGATATTAGACTATTTTATGATTGCACATGGTAAAGAATGTGATTAAAGGCTCTTTTCCTATTTCAAAAGTTTTAGTTTTCGAGGGTAATAGCTACGTATGTTGAAAAAAATGAAGATATTAGACTATTTTATGATTGCAAATGGTAAAGAATGTGATTAAAGGCTCTTTTCCTATTTCAAAAGTTTTAGTTTTTGAGGGTAATAGCTAGGTCTGTGGAAAAATGAAGATATTAGACTATTTTATGATTGTACATGGTAAAGAATGTGATTAAAGGCTCTTTTTCCTATTTCAAAAGTTTTAGTTTTCGAGGGTAATAGCTACGTATGTTGAAAAAAATTAAAGATATTAGACTATTTTATGATTGCACATGGTAAAGAATGTGATTAAAGGCTCTTTTCCTATGTCAAAAAGTTTTAGTTTTCGAGGGTAGTAGCTTTGTCTGTGGAAAAAATGAAGATATTAGACAATTTTATGATTGCACATGGTAAAGAATGTGATTAAAGGCTCTTTTCCTATTTCAAAAGTTTTAGTTTTCTAGGATAATAGCTATGTCTGTGGAAAAAATGAAGATATTAGACTATTTTATGATTGCACATGGTAAAGAATGTGATTAAAGGCTCTTTTCCTATGTCAAAAGTTTTAGTTTTTTGGGGGTAATAGCTTTGTCTGTGGAAAAAAATGAAGATATTAGACAATTTTATGATTGCACATGGTAAAGAATGTGATTAAAGGCTCTTTTCCTATTTCAAAAGTTTTAATTTTCGAGGGTAATAGCTACGTATGTTGAGAAAATGAAGATATTAGACTATTTTATGATTGCACATGGTAAAGAATGTGATTAAAGGCTCTTTTCCTATTTCAAAAGTTTTAGTTTTCGAGGGTAATAGCTACGTATGTTGAAAAAAATGAAGATATTAGACTATTTTATGATTGCAAATGGTAAAGAATGTGATTAAAGGCTCTTTTCCTATGTCAAAAGTTTTAGTTTTCGAGGGTAATAGCTGCGTATGTTGAAAAAATTAAGATGTTAGACTATTTTATGAATTGCACATGGTAAAGAATGTGATTAAAGGCTCTTTTCCTATTTCAAAAGTTTAGTTTTGTAGGGTAATAGCTACGTATGTTGAAAAAATGAAGATATTAGACTATTTTATGATTGCATATGGTAAAGAATGTGATTAAAGGCTCTTTTCCTATGTCAAAAGTTTTAATTTTCGAGGGTAATAGCTACGTGTGTTGGAAAAAATGAAGATATTAGACTATTCTATGATTGCACATGGTAAAGAATGTGATTAAAGGCTCTTTTCCTATGTCAAAAGTTTTAGTTTTCGATGGTAATAGCTTTGTCTGTGGAAAAAAATGAAGATATTAGACAATTTTATGATTGCACATGGTAAAGAATGTGATTAAAGGCTCTTCTCCTACTTCAAAAGTTTTAGTTTTCGAGGGTAATAGCTAGGTATGTTGAAAAAAATGAAGATATTAAAACTATTTTATGATTGCAAATGGTAAAGAATGTGATTAAAGGCTCTTCTCCTACTTCAAAAGTTTTAGTTTTCGAGGGTAATAGCTAGGTATTTTTGAAAAAAATGAAGATATTAAACTATTTTATGATTGCAAATGGTAAAGAAAGTGATTAAAGGCTCTTTTTCCTATTTCAAAAGTTTTAGTGTTCGAGGGTAATAGCTAGGTCTGTAGAAAAAATTAAGATATTAGACAATTTTATGATTGCACATGGTAAAGAATGTGATTAAAGGCTCTTTTCATATTTTCAAAAGCTTTAGTTTTCGAGGATAATAGCTACGTATGTTGAAAAAATGAAGATATTAGACTATTTTTATGATTGCAAATGGTAAAGAATGTGATTAAAGGCTCTTATCCTATATCAAAAGTTTTAGTTTTCGAGGGTAATAGCTACGTATGTTGAAAAAAATGAAGATATTAGACTATTTTATGATTGCACATGGTAAAGAATGTGATTAAAGGCTCTTTTCCTATTTCAAAAGTTTTAGTTTTCGAGGGTAATAGCTACGTATGTTGAAAAAATGAAGATATTAGACTATTTTTATGATTGCAAATGGTAAAGAATGTGATTAAAGGCTCTTTTCCTATTTCAAAAGTTTTAGTTTTTGAGGGTAAATAGCTAGGTCTGTGGAAAAAATGAAGATATTAGACTATTTTATGATTGCACATGGTAAAGAATGTGATTAAAGGCTCTTTTCCTATTTCAAAAGTTTTAGTTTTCGAGGGTAATAGCTACGTATGTTGAAAAAATTAAGATATTAGACTATTTTATGATTGCACATGGTAAAGAATGTGATTAAAGGCTCTTTTCCTATGTCAAAAGTTTTAGTTTTCGAGGGTAATAGCTTTGTCTGTGGAAAAAATGAAGATATTAGACAATTTTATGATTGCACATGGTAAAGAATGTGATTAAAGGCTCTTTTCCTATTTCAAAAGTTTTAGTTTTCGAGGGTAATAGCTACGTATGTTGAAAAAATGAAGATATTAGACTATTTTATGATTGCACATGGTAAAGAATGTGATTAAAGGCTCTTCTCCTACTTCAAAAGTTTTAGTTTTCGAGGGTAATAGCTAGGTATGTTGAAAAAATGAAGATATTAAACTATTTTATGATTGCAAATGGTAAAGAATGTGATTAAAGGCTCTTCTCCTACTTCAAAAGTTTTAGTTTTCGAGGGTAATAGCTAGGTATGTTGAAAAAATGAAGATATTAAACTATTTTATGATTGCAAATGGTAAAGAATGTGATTAAAGGCTCTTTTCCTATTTCAAAAGTTTTAGTGTTCGAGGGTAATAGCTAGGTCTTTGGAAAAAATTAAGATATTAGACAATTTTATGATTGCACATGGTAAAGAATGTGATTAAAGGCTCTTTTCATATTTCAAAAGCTTTAGTTTTCGAGGATAATACCTACGTATGTTGAAAAAATGAAGATATTAGACTATTTTATGATTGCAAATGGTAAAGAATGTGATTAAAGGCTCTTATCCTATATCAAAAGTTTTAGTTTTCGAGGGTAATAGCTACGTATGTTGAAAAAATGAAGATATCAGACTATTTTATGATTGCACATGGTAAAGAATGTGATTAAAGGCTCTTTTCCTATTTCAAAAGTTTTAGTTTTCGAGGGTAATAGCTACGTATGTTGAAAAAATGAAGATATTAGACTATTTTATGATTGCAAATGGTAAAGAATGTGATTAAAGGCTCTTTTCCTATTTCAAAAGTTTTAGTTTTTGAGGGTAATAGCTAGGTCTGTGGAAAAAATGAAGATATTAGACTATTTTATGATTGCACATGGTAAAGAATGTGATTAAAGGCTCTTTTCCTATTTCAAAAGTTTTAGTTTTCGAGGGTAATAGCTTTGTCTGTGGAAAAAATGAAGATATTAGACAATTTTATGATTGCACATGGTAAAGAATGTGATTAAAGGCTCTTTTCCTATTTCAAAAGTTTTAGTTTTCGAGGGTAATAGCTATGTCTGTGGAAAAAATGAAGATATTAGACTATTTTATGATTGCACATGGTAAAGAATGTGATTAAAGGCTCTTTTCCTATGTCAAAAGTTTTAGTTTTTGGGGGTAATAGCTTTGTCTGTGGAAAAAATGAAGATATTAGACAATTTTATGATTGCACATGGTAAAGAATGTGATTAAAGGCTCTTTTCCTATTTCAAAAGTTTTAATTTTCGAGGGTAATAGCTACGTATGTTGAGAAAATGAAGATATTAGACTATTTTATGATTGCACATGGTAAAGAATGTGATTAAAGGCTCTTTTCCTATTTCAAAAGTTTTAGTTTTCGAGGGTAATAGCTACGTATGTTGAAAAAATGAAGATATTAGACTATTTTATGATTGCAAATGGTAAAGAATGTGATTAAAGGCTCTTTTCCTATGTCAAAAGTTTTAGTTTTCGAGGGTAATAGCTGCGTATGTTGAAAAAATTAAGATGTTAGACTATTTTATGATTGCACATGGTAAAGAATGTGATTAAAGGCTCTTTTCCTATTTCAAAAGTTTTAGTTTTGTAGGGTAATAGCTACGTATGTTGAAAAAATGAAGATATTAGACTATTTTATGATTGCATATGGTAAAGAATGTGATTAAAGGCTCTTTTCCTATGTCAAAAGTTTTAATTTTCGAGGGTAATAGCTACGTGTGTTGGAAAAATGAAGATATTAGACTATTCTATGATTGCACATGGTAAAGAATGTGATTAAAGGCTCTTTTCCTATGTCAAAAGTTTTAGTTTTCGATGGTAATAGCTTTGTCTGTGGAAAAAATGAAGATATTAGACAATTTTATGATTGCACATGGTAAAGAATGTGATTAAAGGCTCTTCTCCTACTTCAAAAGTTTTAGTTTTCGAGGGTAATAGCTAGGTATGTTGAAAAAATGAAGATATTAAACTATTTTATGATTGCAAATGGTAAAGAATGTGATTAAAGGCTCTTCTCCTACTTCAAAAGTTTTAGTTTTCGAGGGTAATAGCTAGGTATTTTGAAAAAATGAAGATATTAAACTATTTTATGATTGCAAATGGTAAAGAAAGTGATTAAAGGCTCTTTTCCTATTTCAAAAGTTTTAGTGTTCGAGGGTAATAGCTAGGTCTGTAGAAAAAATGAAGATATTAGACAATTTTATGATTGCACATGGTAAAGAATGTGATTAAAGGCTCTTTTCATATTTCAAAAGCTTTAGTTTTCGAGGATAATAGCTACGTATGTTGAAAAAATGAAGATATTAGACTATTTTATGATTGCAAATGGTAAAGAATGTGATTAAAGGCTCTTATCCTATATCAAAAGTTTTAGTTTTCGAGGGTAATAGCTACGTATGTTGAAAAAATGAAGATATTAGACTATTTTATGATTGCACATGGTAAAGAATGTGATTAAAGGCTCTTTTCCTATTTCAAAAGTTTTAGTTTTCGAGGGTAATAGCTACGTATGTTGAAAAAATGAAGATATTAGACTATTTTATGATTGCAAATGGTAAAGAATGTGATTAAAGGCTCTTTTCCTATTTCAAAAGTTTTAGTTTTTGAGGGTAATAGCTAGGTCTGTGGAAAAAATGAAGATATTAGACTATTTTATGATTGCACATGGTAAAGAATGTGATTAAAGGCTCTTTTCCTATTTCAAAAGTTTTAGTTTTCGAGGGTAATAGCTACGTATGTTGAAAAAATTAAGATATTAGACTATTTTATGATTGCACATGGTAAAGAATGTGATTAAAGGCTCTTTTCCTATGTCAAAAGTTTTAGTTTTCGAGGGTAATAGCTTTGTCTGTGGAAAAAATGAAGATATTAGACAATTTTATGATTGCACATGGTAAAGAATGTGATTAAAGGCTCTTTTCCTATTTCAAAAGTTTTAGTTTTCGAGGGTAATAGCTACGTATGTTGAAAAAATGAAGATATTAGACTATTTTATGATTGCACATGGTAAAGAATGTGATTAAAGGCTCTTCTCCTACTTCAAAAGTTTTAGTTTTCGAGGGTAATAGCTAGGTATGTTGAAAAAATGAAGATATTAAACTATTTTATGATTGCAAATGGTAAAGAATGTGATTAAAGGCTCTTCTCCTACTTCAAAAGTTTTAGTTTTCGAGGGTAATAGCTAGGTATGTTGAAAAAATGAAGATATTAAACTATTTTATGATTGCAAATGGTAAAGAATGTGATTAAAGGCTCTTTTCCTATTTCAAAAGTTTTAGTGTTCGAGGGTAATAGCTAGGTCTTTGGAAAAAATTAAGATATTAGACAATTTTATGATTGCACATGGTAAAGAATGTGATTAAAGGCTCTTTTCATATTTCAAAAGCTTTAGTTTTCGAGGATAATACCTACGTATGTTGAAAAAATGAAGATATTAGACTATTTTATGATTGCAAATGGTAAAGAATGTGATTAAAGGCTCTTATCCTATATCAAAAGTTTTAGTTTTCGAGGGTAATAGCTACGTATGTTGAAAAAATGAAGATATCAGACTATTTTATGATTGCACATGGTAAAGAATGTGATTAAAGGCTCTTTTCCTATTTCAAAAGTTTTAGTTTTCGAGGGTAATAGCTACGTATGTTGAAAAAATGAAGATATTAGACTATTTTATGATTGCAAATGGTAAAGAATGTGATTAAAGGCTCTTTTCCTATTTCAAAAGTTTTAGTTTTTGAGGGTAATAGCTAGGTCTGTGGAAAAAATGAAGATATTAGACTATTTTATGATTGCACATGGTAAAGAATGTGATTAAAGGCTCTTTTCCTATTTCAAAAGTTTTAGTTTTCGAGGGTAATAGCTACGTATGTTGAAAAAATTAAGATATTAGACTATTTTATGATTGCACATGGTAAAGAATGTGATTAAAGGCTCTTTTCCTATGTCAAAAGTTTTAGTTTTCGAGGGTAATAGCTTTGTCTGTGGAAAAAATGAAGATATTAGACAATTTTATGATTGCACATGGTAAAGAATGTGATTAAAGGCTCTTTTCCTATTTCAAAAGTTTTAGTTTTCGAGGGTAAGAGCTACGTATGTTGAAAAAATTAAGATATTAGACTATTTTATGATTGCACATGGTAAAGAATGTGATTAAAGGCTCTTTTCCTATGTCAAAAGTTTTAGTTTTCGAGGGTAATAGCTTTGTCTGTGGAAAAAATGAAGATATTAGACAATTTTATGATTGCACATGGTAAAGAATGTGATTAAAGGCTCTTTTCCTATTTCAAAAGTTTTAGTTTTCGAGGGTGATAGCTACGTATGTTGAAAAAATGAAGATATTAGACTATTTTATGATTGCACATGGTAAAGAATGTGATTAAAGGCTCTTCTCCTACTTCAAAAGTTTTAGTTTTCGAGGGTAATAGCTAGGTATGTTGAAAAAATGAAGATATTAAACTATTTTATGATTGCAAATGGTAAAGAATGTGATTAAAGGCTCTTCTCCTACTTCAAAAGTTTTAGTTTTCGAGGGTAATAGCTAGGTATGTTGAAAAAATGAAGATATTAAACTATTTTATGATTGCAAATGGTAAAGAATGTGATTAAAGGCTCTTTTCCTATTTCAAAAGTTTTAGTGTTCGAGGGTAATAGCTAGGTCTTTGGAAAAAATTAAGATATTAGACAATTTTATGATTGCACATGGTAACGAATGTGATTAAAGGCTCTTTTCATATTTCAAAAGCTTTAGTTTTCGAATAATAGCTACGTATGTTGAAAAAATGAAGATATTAGACTATTTTATGATTGCAAATGGTAAAGAATGTGATTAAAGGCTCTTATCCTATATCAAAAGTTTTAGTTTTCGAGGGTAATAGCTACGTATGTTGAAAAAATGAAGATATTAGACTATTTTATGATTGCACATGGTAAAGAATGTGATTAAAGGCTCTTTTCCTATTTCGAAAGTTTTAGTTTTCGAGGGTAATAGCTACGTATGTTGAAAAAATGAAGATATTAGACTATTTTATGATTACAAATGGTAAAGAATGTGATTAAAGGCTCTTTTCCTATTTCAAAAGTTTTAGTTTTTGAGGGTAATTGCTAGGTCTGTGGAAAAAATGAAGATATTAGACTATTTTATGATTGCACATGGTAAAGAATGTGATTAAAGGCTCTTTTCCTATTTCAAAAGTTTTAGTTTTCGAGGGTAATAGCTACGTATGTTGAAAAAAATTAAGATATTAGACTATTTTATGATTGCACATGGTAAAGAATGTGATTAAAGGCTCTTTTCCTATGTCAAAAGTTTTAGTTTTCGAGGGTAATAGCTTTGTCTGTGGAAAAAATGAAGATATTAGACAATTTTATGATTGCACATGGTAAAGAATGTGATTAAAGGCTCTTTTCCTATTTCAAAAGTTTTAGTTTTCTAGGGTAATAGCTATGTCTGTGGAAAAAATGAAGATATTAGACTATTTTAAGATTGCACATGGTAAAGCATGTGATTAAAGGCTCTTTTCCTATGTCAAAAGTTTTAGTTTCGGGGGTAATAGCTTTGTCTGTGGAAAAAATGAAGATATTAGACAATTTTATGATTGCACACGGTAAAGAATGTGATTAAAGGCTCTTTTCCTATTTCAAAAGTATTAATTCTCGAGGGTAATAGCTACGTATGTTGAAAAAATGAAGATATTAGACTATTTTATGATTGCAAATGGTAAGGAATGTGATTAAAGGCTCTTTTCCTATGTCAAAAGTTTTAGTTTTCGAGGGTAATAGCTGCGAATGTTGAAAAATTAAGATGTTAGACTATTTTATGATTGCACATGGTAAAGAATGTGATTAAAGGCTCTTTTCCTATTTCAAAAATTTTAGTTTTGTAGGGTAATAGCTACGTATGTTAAAAAAATGAAGATATTAGACTATTTTATGATTGCACATGGTAAAGAATGTGATTAAAGGCTCTTTTCCTATGTCAAAAGTTTTAATTTTCGAGGGTAATAGCTCCGTGTGTTGGAAAAATGAAGATATTAGACTATTTTATGATTGCACATTGTAAAGAATGCGATTAAAGGCTCTTTTCCTATGTCAAAAGTTTTAGTTTTCGATGATAATAGCTTTGTCTGTGGAAAAAATGAAGATATTAGACAAT
>NW_027064811.1:0-24392 GCF_032884065.1 Artemia franciscana
TCAAATCTATTTGAATCTAGAATCAAACTTTCTGTTTGATTCTAATAGAATCAATAGAATAGTACTAGTTCGTATGTGACGTCTTGCATATGGTTCTAGAATTCTAATCTATTGATTCTAGCTAGTCTATCTACTATTTCTATGAGTCATATGCAAGACGTCATTTTAGAAAAGACTTTTTCACTATTCAATAAATAGATTCAAATCTATTTGAATCTAGAATCAAACTTTCTGTTTGATTCTAATAGAATCAATAGAATAGCACTAGTTCGTATGTGACGTCTTGCATATGGTTCTAGAATTCTAATCTATTGATTCTAGACCAGCTAGAATCAATAGTAGATAGAACAGTGAAAGTTTGATTCTAGCTAGTCTATCTACTATTTCTATGAGTCATATGCAAGACGTCATTTTAGAAAAGACTTTTTCACTATTCAATAAATAGATTCAAATCTATTTGAATCTAGAATCAAACTTTCTGTTTGATTCTAATAGAATCAATAGAATAGCACTAGTTCGTATGTGAAGTCTTGCATATGGTTCTAGAATTCTAATCTATTGATTCTAGCTAGTCTATCTACTATTTCTATGAGTCATTAGCAAGACGTCATTTTAGAAAAGACTTTTTCACTATTCAATAAATAGATTCAAATCTATTTGAATCTAGAATCAAACTTTCTGTTTGATTCTAATAGAATCAATAGAATAGCACTAGTTCGTATGTGACGTCTTGCATATGGTTCTAGAATTCTAATCTATTGATTCTAGACCAGCTAGAATCCATAGTAGATAGAACAGTGAAAGTTTGATTTTAGCTAGTCTATCTACTATTTCTATGAGTCATATGCAAGACGTCATTTTAGAAAAGACTTTTTCACTATTCAATAAATAGATTCAAATCTATTTGAATCTAGAATCAAACTTTCTGTTTGAATCTGATAGAATCAATAGAATAGGACTAGTTCGTATGTGACGTCTTGCATATGGTTCTAGAATTCTAATCTATTGATTCTAGCTAGTCTATCTACTATTTCTATGAGTCATATGCCAGACGTCATTTTAGAAAAGACTTTTTCACTATTCAATAAATAGATTCAAATCTATTTGAATCTAAAATCAAACTTTCTGTTTGATTCTAATAGAATCAATAGAATAGCACTAGTTCGTATGTGACGTCTTGCATATGGTTCTAGAATTCTAATCTATTGATTCTAGACCAGCTAGAATCAATAGTAGATAGAACAGTGAAAGTTTGATTCTAGCTAGTCTATCTACTATTTCTATGAGTCATATGCAAGACGTCATTTTAGAAAAGACTTTTTCACTATTCAATAAATAGATTCAAATCTATTTGAATCTAGAATCAAACTTTCTGTTTAATTCTAATAGAATCAATAGAATAGCACTAGTTCGTATGTGACGTCTTGCATATGGTTCTAGAATTCTAATCTATTGATTCTAGCTAGTCTATCTACTATTTCTATGAGTCATATGCAAGACGTCATTTTAGAAAAGACTTTTTCACTATTCAATAAATAGATTCAAATCTATTTGAATCTAGAATCAAACTTTCTGTTTGATTCTAATAGAATCAATAGAATAGCACTAGTTCGTATGTGACGTCTTGCATATGGTTCTAAAATTCTAATCTATTGATTCTAGACCAGCTAGAGTCAATAGTAGATAGAACAGTGAAAGTTTGATTCTAGCTAGTCTATCTACTATTTCTATGAGTCATATGCAAGACATCAATTTGGAAAAGACTTTTTCACTATTCAATAAATAGATTCAAATCTATTTGAATCTAGAATCAAACTTTCAGTTTGATTCTAATAGAATCAATAGAATAGCACTAGTTCGTATGTGACGTCTTGCATATGGTTCTAGAATTCTAATCTATTGATTATAGCTAGTCTATCTACTATTTCTATGAGTCATATGCAAGACGTCATTTTAGAAAAGACTTTTTCACTATTCAATAAATAGATTCAAATCTATTTGAATCTAGAATCAAACTTTCTGTTTGATTCTAATAGAATCAATAGAATAGCACTAGTTCGTATGTGACGTCTTGCATATGGTTCTAGAATTCTAATCTATTGATTCTAGACCAGCTAGAATCAATAGTAGATAGAACAGTGAAAGTTTGATTCTAGCTAGTCTATCTACTATTTCTATGAGTCATATGCAAAACATCATTTTAGAAAAGACTTTTTCACTATTCAATAAATAGATTCAAATCTATTTGAATCTAGAATCAAACTTTCTGTTTGATTCTAATAGAATCAATAGAATAGCACTAGTTCGTATGTGACGTCTTGCATATGGTTCTAGAATTCTAATCTATTGATTCTAGCTTGTCTATCTACTATTTCTATGAGTCATATGCAAGACCTCATTTTAGAAAAGACTTTTTCACTATTCAATAAATAGATTCAAATCTATTTGAATCTAGAATCAAACTTTCTGTTTGATTCTAATAGAATCAATAGAATAGCACTAGTTCGTATGTGACGTCTTGCATATGGTTCTAGAATTCTAATCTATTGATTCTAGACCAGCTAGAATCAATAGTAGATAGAACAGTGAAAGTTTGATTCTAGCTAGTCTATCTACTATTTCTATGAGTCATATGCAAGACGTCATTTTAGAAAAGACTTTTTCACTATTCAATAAATAGATTCAAATCTATTTGAATCTAGAATCAAACTTTCTGTTTGATTCTAATAGAATCAATAGAATAGCACTAGTTCGTATGTAACGTCTTGCAGATGGTTCTAGAATTCTAATCTATTGATTCTAGCTAGTCTATCTACTATTTCTATGAGTCATATGCAAGACGTCATTTTAGAAAAGACTTTTTCACTATTCAATAAATAGATTCAAATCTATTTCAATCTAGAATCAAACTTTCTGTTTGATTCTAATAGAATCAATAGAATAGCACTAGTTCGTATGTGACGTCTTGCATATGGTTCTAGAATTCTAATCTATTGATTCTAGACCAGCTAGAATCAATAGTAGATAGAACAGTGAAAGTTTGATTCTAGCTAGTCTATCTACTATTTCTATGAGTCATATGCAAGACGTCATTTTAGAAAAGACTTTTTCGCTATTCAATAAATAGATTCAAATCTATTTGAATCTAGAATCAAACTTTCTGTTTGATTCTAATAGAATCAATAGAATAGCACTAGTTCGTATGTGACGTCTTGCATATGGTTCTAGAATTCTAATCTATTGATTCTAGCTAGTCTATCTACTATTTCTATGAGTCATATGCAAGACGTCATTTTAGAAAAGACTTTTTCACTATTCAATAAATAGATTCAAATCTATTTGAATCTAGAATCAAACTTTCTGTTTGATTCTAATAGAATCAATAGAATAGCACTAGTTCGTATGTGACGTCTTGCATATGGTTCTAGAATTCTAATCTATTGATTCTAGACCAGCTAGAATCAATAGTAGATAGAACAGTGAAAGTTTGATTCTAGCTAGTCTATCTACTATTTCTATGAGTCATATGCAAGACGTCATTTTAGAAAAGACTTTTTCACTATTCAATAAATAGATTCAAATCTATTTGAATCTAGAATCAAACTTTCTGTTTGATTCTAATAGAATCAATAGAATAGCACTAGTTCGTATGTGACGTCTTGCATATGGTTCTAGAATTCTAATCTATTGATTCTAGCTAGTCTATCTACTATTTCTATGAGTCATATGCAAGATGTCATTTTAGAAAAGACTTTTTCACTATTCAATAAATAGATTCAAATCTATTTGAATCTAGAATCAAACTTTCTGTTTGATTCTAATAGAATCAATAGAATAGCACTAGTTCGTATGTGACGTCTTGCATATGGTTCTAGAATTCTAATCTATTGATTCTAGACCAGCTAGAATCAATAGTAGATAGAACAGTGAAAGTTTGATTCTAGCTAGTCTTTCTACTATTACTATGAGTCATATGCAAGACGTCATTTTAGAAAAGACTTTTTCACTATTCAATAAATAGATTCAAAACTATTTGAATCTAGAATCAAACTTTCTGTTTGATTCTAATAGAATCAATAGAATAGCACTAGTTCGTATGTGACGTCTTGCATATGGTTCTAGAATTCTAATCTATTGATTCTAGCTAGTCTATCTACTATTTCTATGAGTCATATGCAAGACGTCATTTTAGAAAAGACTTTTTCACTATTCAATAAATAGATTCAAATCTATTTGAATCTAGAATCAAACTTTCTGTTTGATTCAAATAGAATCAATAGAATAGCACTAGTTCGTATGTGACGTCTTGCATATGGTTCTAGAATTCTAATCTATTGATTCTAGACCAGCTAGAATCAATAGTAGATAGAACAGTGAAAGTTTGATTCTAGCTAGTCTATCTACTATTTCTATGAGTCATATGCAAGACGTCATTTTAGAAAAGACTTTTTCACTATTCAATAAATAGATTCAAATCTATTTGAATCTAGAATCAAACTTTCTGTTTGATTCTAATAGAATCAATAGAATAGCACTAGTTCGTATGTGACGTCTTGCATATGGTTCTAGAATTCTAATCTATTGATTCTAGCTAGTCTATCTACTATTTCTATGAGTCATATGCAAGACGTCATTTTAGAAAAGACTTTTTCACTATTCAATAAATAGATTCAAATCTATTTGAATCTAGAATCAAACTTTCTGTTTGATTCTAATAGAATCAATAGAATAGCACTAGTTTGTATATGACGTCTTGCATATGGTTCTAGAATTCTAATCTATTGATTCTAGACCAGCTAGAATCAATAGTAGATAGAACAGTGAAAGTTATATTCTAGCTAGTCTATCTACTATTTCAATGAGTCATATGCAAGACGTCATTTTAGAAAAGACTTTTTCACTATTCAATAAATAGATTCAAATCTATTTGAATCTAGAATCAAACTTTCTATTTGATTCTAATAGAATCAATAGAATAGCACTAGTTCGTATGTGACGTCTTGCATATGGTTCTAGAATTCTAATCTATTGATTCTAGCTAGTCTATCTACTATTTCTATGAGTCATATGCAAGACGTCATTTTAGAAAAGACTTTTTCACTATTCAATAAATAGATTCAAATCTATTTGAATCTAGAATCAACCTTTCTGTTTGATTCTAATAGAATCAATAGAATAGCACTAGTTCGTATGTGACGTCTTGCATATGGTTCTAGAATTCTAATCTATTGATTCTAGACCAGCTAGAATCAATAGTAGATAGAACAGTGAAAGTTTGATTCTAGCTAGTCTATCTACTATTTCTATGAGTCATATGCAAGACGTCATTTTAGAAAAGACTTTTTCACTATTCAATAAATAGATTCAAATCTATTTGAATCTAGAATCAAACTTTCTGTTTGATTCTAATAGAATCAATAGAATAGCACTAGTTCGTATGTGACGTCTTGCATATGGTTCTAGAATTCTAATCTATTGATTCTAGCTAGTCTATCTACTATTTCTATGAGTCATATGCAAGATGTCATTTTAGAAAAGACTTTTTCACTATTCAATAAATAGATTCAAATCTATTTGAATCTAGAATCAAACTTTCTGTTTGATTCTAATAGAATCAATAGAATAGCACTAGTTCGTATGTGACGTCTTGCATATGGTTCTAGAATTCTAATCTATTGATTCTAGACCAGCTAGAATCAATAGTAGATAGAACAGTGAAAGTTTGATTCTAGCTAGTCTTTCTACTATTACTATGAGTCATATGCAAGACGTCATTTTAGAAAAGACTTTTTCACTATTCAATAAATAGATTCAAAACTATTTGAATCTAGAATCAAACTTTCTGTTTGATTCTAATAGAATCAATAGAATAGCACTAGTTCGTATGTGACGTCTTGCATATGGTTCTAGAATTCTAATCTATTGATTCTAGCTGGTCTATCTACTATTTCTATGAGTCATATGCAAGACGTCATTTTAGAAAAGACTTTTTCACTATTCAATAAATAGATTCAAATCTATTTGAATCTAGAATCAAACTTTCTGTTTGATTCAAATAGAATCAATAGAATAGCACTAGTTCGTATGTGACGTCTTGCATATGGTTCTATAATTCTAATCTATTGATTCTAGACCAGCTAGAATCAATAGTAGATAGAACAGTGAAAGTTTGATTCTAGCTAGTCTATCTACTATTTCTATGAGTCATATGCAAGACGTCATTTTAGAAAAGACTTTTTCACTATTCAATAAATAGATTCAAATCTATTTGAATCTAGAATCAAACTTTCTGTTTGATTCTAATAGAATCAATAGAATAGCACTAGTTCGTATGTGACGTCTTGCATATGGTTCTAGAATTCTAATCTATTGATTCTAGCTAGTCTATCTACTATTTCTATGAGTCATATGCAAGACGTCATTTTAGAAAAGACTTTTTCACTATTCAAAAAATAGATTCAAATCTATTTGAATCTAGAATCAAACTTTCTGTTTGATTCTAATAGAATCAATAGAATAGCACTAGTTTGTATATGACGTCTTGCATATGGTTCTAGAATTCTAATCTATTGATTCTAGACCAGCTAGAATCAATAGTAGATAGAACAGTGAAAGTTATATTCTAGCTAGTCTATCTACTATTTCAATGAGTCATATGCAAGACGTCATTTTAGAAAAGACTTTTTCACTATTCAATAAATAGATTCAAATCTATTTGAATCTAGAATCAAACTTTCTATTTGATTCTAATAGAATCAATAGAATAGCACTAGTTCGTATGTGACGTCTTGCATATGGTTCTAGAATTCTAATCTATTGATTCTAGCTAGTCTATCTACTATTTCTATGAGTCATATGCAAGACGTCATTTTAGAAAAGACTTTTTCACTATTCAATAAATAGATTCAAATCTATTTGAATCTAGAATCAAACTTTCTGTTTGATTCTAATAGAATCAATAGAATAGCACTAGATCGTATGTGACGTCTTGCATATGGTTCTAGAATTCTAATCTATTGATTCTAGACCAGCTAGAATCAATAGTAGATAGAACAGTGAAAGTTTGATTCTAGCTAGTCTATCTACTATTTCTATGAGTCATATGCAAGACGTCATTTTAGAAAAGACTTTTTACTATTCAGTAAATAGATTCAAATCTATTTGAATCTAGAATCAAACTTTCTGTTTGATTCTAATAGAATCAATAGAATAGCACTGGTTCGTATGTGACGTCTTGCATATGGTTCTAGAATTCTAATCTATTGATTCTAGCTAGTCTATCTACTATTTCTATGAGTCATATGCAAGACGTCATTTTAGAAAAGACTTATTCACTATTCAATAAATAGATTCAAATCTATTTAAATCTAGAATCAAACTTTCTGTTTGATTCTAATAGAATCAATAGAATAGCACTAGTTCGTATGTGACGTCTTGCATATGGTTCTAGAATTCTAATCTATTGATTCTAGACCAGCTAGAATCAATAGTAGATAGAACAGTGAAAGTTTGATTCTAGCTAGTCTATCTACTATTTCTATGAGTCATATGCAAGACGTCATTTTAGAAAAGACCTTTTCACTATTCAATAAATAGATTCAAATCTATTTGAATCTAGAATCAAACTTTCTGTTTGATTCTAATAGAATCAATAGAATAGCACTAGTTCGTATGTGACGTCTTGCATATGGTTCTAGAATTCTAATCTATTGATTCTAGCTAGTCTATCTACTATTTCTATGAGTCATATGCAAGACGTCATTTTAGAAAAGACTTTTTCACTATTCAATAAATAGATTCAAATCTATTTGAATCTAGAATCAAACTTTCTGTTGGATTCTAATAGAATCAATAGAATAGCACTAGTTCGTATGTGACGTCTTGCATATGGTTCTAGAATTCTAATTTTATTGATTCTAGACCAGCTAGAATCAATAGTAGATAGAACAGTGAAAGTTTGATTCTAGCTAGTCTATCTACTATTTCTATGAGTCATATGCAAGACGTCATTTTAGAAAAGACTTTTTCACTATTCAATAAATAGATTCAAATCTATTTGAATCTAGAATCAAACTTTCTGTTTGATTCTAATAGAATCAATAGAATAGCACTAGTTCGTATGTGACGTCTTGCATATGGTTCTAGAATTCTAATCTATTGATTCTAGCTAGTCTATCTACTATTTCTATGAGTCATATGCAAGACGTCATTTTAGAAAAGACTTTTTCACTATTCAATAAATAGATTCAAATCTATTTGAATCTAGAATCAAACTTTCTGTTTGATTCTAATAGAATCAATAGAATAGCACTAGTTCGTATGTGACGTCTTGCATATGGTTATAGAATTCTAATCTATTGATTCTAGACCAGCTAGAATCAATAGTAGATAGAACATTGAAAGTTTGATTCTAGCTAGTCTATCTACTATTTCTATGAGTCATATGCAAGACGTCATTTTAGAAAAGACTTTTTCACTATTCAATAAATAGATTCAAATCTATTTGAATCTAGAATCAAACTTTCTGTTTGATTCTAATAGAATCAATAGAATAGCACTAGTTCGTTTGTGACGTCTTGCATATGGTTCTAGAATTCTAATCTATTGATTCTAGCTAGTCTATCTACTATTTCTATGAGTCATATGCAAGACGTCATTTTAGAAAAGACTTTTTCACTATTCAATAAATAGATTCAAATCTATTTGAATCTAGAATCAAACTTTCTGTTTGATTCTAATAGAATCAATAGAATAGCACTAGTTCGTATGTGACGTCTTGCATATGGTTCTAGAATTCTAATCTATTGATTCTAGACCAGCTAGAATCAATAGTAGATAGAACAGTGAAAGTTTGATTCTAGCTAGTCTATCTACTATTTCTATGAGTCATATGCAAGACGTCATTTTAGAAAAGACTTTTTCACTATTCAATAAATAGATTCAAATCTATTTGAATCTAGAATCAAACTTTCTGTTTGATTCTAATAGAATCAATAGAATAGCACTAGTTCGTATGTGACGTCTTGCATATGGTTCTAGAATTCTAATCTATTGATTCAAGCTAGTCTATCTACTATTTCTATGAGTCATATGCAAGACGTCATTTTAGAAAAGACTTTTTCACTATTCAATAAATAGATTCAAATCTATTTGAATCTAGAATCAAACTTTCTGTTTGATTCTAATTGAATCAATAGAATAGCACTAGTTCGTATGTGACGTCTTTCATATGGTTCTAGAATTCTAATCTATTGATTCTAGACCAGCTAGAATCAATAGTAGATAGAACAGTGAAAGTTTGATTCTAGCTAGTCTATCTACTATTTCTATGAGTCATATGCAAGACGTCATTTTAGAAAAGACTTTTTCACTATTCAATAAATAGATTCAAATCTATTTGAATCTAGAATCAAACTTTCTGTTTGATTCTAATAGAATCAATAATATAGCACTAGTTCGTATGTGACGTCTTGCATATGGTTCTAGAATTCTAATCTATTGATTCTAGCTAGTCTATCTACTATTTCTATGAGTCATATGCAAGACGTCATTTTAGAAAAGACTTTTTCACTATTCAATAAATAGATTCAAATCTATTTGAATCTAGAATCAAACTTTCTGTTTGATTCTAATAGAATCAATAGAATAGCACTAGTTCGTATGTGACGTCTTGCATATGGTTCTAGAATTCTAATCTATTGATTCTAGACCAGCTAGAGTCAATAGTAGATAGAACAGTGAAAGTTTGATTCTAGCTAGTCTATCTACTATTTCTATGAGTCATATGCAAGACGTCATTTTAGAAAAGACTTTTTCACTATTCAATAAATAGATTCAAATCTATTTGAATCTAGAATCAAACTTTCTGTTTGATTCTAATAGAATCAATAGAATAGCACTAGTTCGTATGTGACGTCTTGCATATGGTTCTAGAATTCTAATCTATTGATTCTAGCTAGTCTATCTACTATTTCTATGAGTCATATGCAAGACGTCATTTTAGAAAAGACTTTTACACTATTCAATAAATAGATTCAAATCTATTTGAAACTAGAATCAAACTTTCTGTTTGATTCTAATAGAATCAATAGAATAGCACTAGTTCGTATGTGACGTCTTGCATATGGTTCTAGAATTCTAATCTATTGATTCTAGACCAGCTAGAATCAATAGTAGATAGAACAGTGAAAGTTTGATTCTAGCTAGTCTAATCTACTATTTCTATGAGTCATATGCAAGACGTCATTTTAAAAAAGACTTTTTCACTATTCAATAAATAGATTCAAATCTATTTGAATCTAGAATCAAACTTTCGGTTTGATTCTAATAGAATCAATAGAATAGCACTAGTTCGTATGTGACGTCTTGCATATGGTTCTAGAATTCTAATCTATTGATTCTAACTAGTCTATCTACTATTTCTATGAGTCATATGCAAGACGTCATTTTAGAAAAGACTTTTTCACTATTCAATAAATAGATTCAAATCTATTTGAATCTAGAATCAAACTTTCTGTTTGATTCTAATAGAATCAATAGAATAGCACTAGTTCGTATGTGACGTCTTGCATATGGTTCTAGAATTCTAATCTATTTATTCTAGACCAGCTAGAATCAATAGTAGATAGAACAGTGAAAGTTTGATTCTAGCTAGTCTATCTACTATTTCTATGAGTCATATGCAAGACGTCATTTTAGAAAAGACTTTTTCACTATTCAATAAATAGATTCAAATCTATTTGAATCTAGAATCAAACTTTCTATTTGATTCTAATAGAATCAATAGAATAGCACTAGTTCGTATGTGACGTCTTGCATATGGTTCTAGAATTCTAATCTATTGATTGTAGCTAGTCTATCTACTATTTCTATGAGTCATATGCAAGACGTCATTTTAGAAAAGACTTTTTCACTATTCAATAAATCTATTCAAATCTATTTGAATCTAGAATCAAACTTTCTGTTTGATTCTAATAGAATCAATAGAATAGCACTAGTTCGTATGTGACGTCTTGCATATGGTTCTAGAATTCTAATCTATTGATTCTAGACCAGCTAGAATCAATAGTAGATAGAAAAGTGAAAGTTTGATTCTAGCTAGTCTATCTACTATTTCTATGAGTCATATGCAAGACGTCATTTTAGAAAAGACTTTTTCACTATTCAATAAATAGATTCAAATCTATTTGAATCTAGAATCAAACTTTCTGTTTGATTCTAATAGAATCAATAGAATAGCACTAGTTCGTATGTGACGTCTTGCATATGGTTCTTGAATTCTAATCTATTGATTCTAGCTAGTCTATCTACTATTTCTATGAGTCATATGCAAGACGTCATTTTAGAAAAGACTTTTTCACTATTCAATAAATAGATTCAAATCTATTTGGATCTAGAATCAAACTTTCTGTTTGATTCTAATAGAATCAATAGAATAGCACTAGTTCGTATGTGACGTCTTGCATATGGTTCTAGAATTCTAATCTATTGATTCTAGACCAGCTAGAATCAATAGTAGATAGAACAGTGAAAGTTTGATTCTAGCTAGTCTATCTACTATTTCTATGAGTCATATGCAAGACGCCATTTTAGAAAAGACTTTTTCACTATTCAATAAATAGATTCAAATCTATTTGAATCTAGAATCAAACTTTCTGTTTGATTCTAATAGAATCAATAGAATAGCACTAGTTCGTATGTGACGTCTTGCATATGGTTCTAGAATTCTAATCTATTGATTCTAGCTAGTCTATCTACTATTTCTATGAGTCATATGCAAGACGTCATTTTAGAAAAGACTTTTTCACTATTCAATAAATAGATTCAAATCTATTTGAATCTAGAATCAAACTTTCTGTTTGATTCTAATAGAATCAATAGAATAGCACTAGTTTGTATGTGACGTCTTGCATATGGTTCTAAAATTCTAATCTATTGATTCTAGACCAGCTAGAATCAATAGTAGATAGAACAGTGAAAGTTTGATTCTAGCTAGTCTATCTACTATTTCTATGAGTCATATGCAAGACGTCATTTTAGAAAAGACTTTTTCACTATTCAATAAATAGATTCAAATCTATTTGAATCTAGAATCAAACTTTCTGTTTGATTCTAATAGAATCAATAGAATAGCACTAGTTCGTATGTGACGTCTTGCATATGGTTCTAGAATTCTATCGTCTTGCATATGGTTCTAGGTTCTATGGTTCTAGACTTTTTCACTATTCAATAAATAGATTCAAATCTATTTGAATCTAGAATCAAACTTTCTGTTTGATTCTAATAGAATCAATAGAATAGCACTAGTTCGTATGTGACGTCTTGCATATGGTTCTAGAATTCTAATCTATTGATTCTAGACCAGCTAGAATCAATAGTAGATAGAACAGTGAAAGTTTGATTCTAGCTAGTCTATTCACTATTTCTATGAGTCATATGCAAGACGTCATTATAGAAAAGACTTTTTCTCTATTCAATAAATAGATTCAAATCTATTTGAATCTAGAATCAAACTTTCTGTTTGATTCTAATAGAATCCATAGAATAGCACTAGTTCGTATGTGACGTCTTGCATATGGTTCTAGAATTCTAATCTATTGATTCTAGCTAGTCTATCTACTATTTCTAGGAGTCATATGCAAGACGTCATTTTAGAAAAGACTTTTTCACTATTCAATAAATAGATTCAAATCTATTTGAATCTAGAATCAAACTTTCTGTTTGATTCTAATAGAATCAATAGAATAGCACTAGTTCGTATGTGACGTCTTGCATATGGTTCTAGAATTCTAATATATTGATTCTAGACCAGCTAGAATCAATAGTAGATAGAACAGTGAAAGTTTGATTCTAGCTAGTCTATCTACTATTTCTATGAGTCATATGCAAGACGTCATTTTAGAAAAGACTTTTTCACTATTCAATAAATAGATTCAAATCTATTTGAATCTAGAATCAAACTTTCTATTTGATTCTAATAGAATCAATAGAATAGCACTAGTTCGTATGTGACGTCTTGCATATGGTTCTTGAATTCTAATCTATTGATTGTAGCTAGTCTATCTACTATTTCTATGAGTCATATGCAAGACGTCATTTTAGAAAAGACTTTTTCACTATTCAATAAATCTATTCAAATCTATTTGAATCTAGAATCAAACTTTCTGTTTGATTCTAATAGAATCAATAGAATAGCACTAGTTCGTATGTGACGTCTTGCATATGGTTCTAGAATTCTAATCTATTGATTCTAGACCAGCTAGAATCAATAGTAGATAGAAAACTTTGATTCTAGCTAGTCTATCTACTATTTCTATGAGTCATATGCAAGACGTCATTTTAGAAAAGACTTTTTCACTATTCAATAAATAGATTCAAATCTATTTGAATCTAGAATCAAACTTTCTGTTTGATTCTAATAGAATCAATAGAATAGCACTAGTTCGTATGTGACGTCTTGCATATGGTTCTTGAATTCTAATCTATTGATTCTAGCTAGTCTATCTACTATTTCTATGAGTCATATGCAAGACGTCATTTTAGAAAAGACTTTTTCACTATACAATAAATAGATTCAAATCTATTTGGATCTAGAATCAAACTTTCTGTTTGATTCTAATAGAATCAATAGAATAGCACTAGTTCGTATGTGACGTCTTGCATATGGTTCTAGAATTCTAATCTATTGATTCTAGACCAGCTAGAATCAATAGTAGATAGAACAGTGAAAGTTTGATTCTAGCTAGTCT
Organism: Artemia franciscana; assembly: GCF_032884065.1. NCBI lineage: Eukaryota > Metazoa > Arthropoda > Branchiopoda > Anostraca > Artemiidae > Artemia > Artemia franciscana. The sequence goes on from NW_027064811.1 coordinate 13,749, forward strand.
ATCTACTATTTCTATGAGTCATATGCAAGACGCCATTTTAGAAAAGACTTTTTCACTATTCAATAAATAGATTCAAATCTATTTGAATCTAGAATCAAACTTTCGGTTTGATTCTAATAGAATCAATAGAATAGCACTAGTTCGTATGTGACGTCTTGCATATGGTTCTAGAATTCTATCGTCTTGCATATGGTTCTAGGTTCTATGGCTCTAGACTTTTTCACTATTCAATAAATAGATTCAAATCTATTTGAATCTAGAATCAAACTTTCTGTTTGATTCTAATAGAATCAATAGAATAGCACTAGTTCGTATGTGACGTCTTGCATATGGTTCTAGAATTCTAATCTATTGATTCTAGACCAGCTAGAATCAATAGTAGATAGAACAGTGAAAGTTTGATTCTAGCTAGTCTATCTACTATTTCTATGAGTCATATGCAAGACGTCATTTTAGAAAAGACTTTTTCACTATTCAATAAATAGATTCAAATCTATTTGAATCTAGAATCAAACTTTCTGTTTGATTCTAATAGAATCCATAGAATAGCACTAGTTCGTATGTGACGTCTTGCATATGGTTCTAGAATTCTAATCTATTGATTCTAGCTAGTCTATCTACTATTTCTATGAGTCATATGCAAGACGTCATTTTAGAAAAGACTTTTTCACTATTCAATAAATAGATTCAAATCTATTTGAATCTAGAATCAAACTTTCTGTTTGATTCTAATAGAATCAATAGAATAGCACTAGTTCGTATTTGACGTCTTGCATATGGTTCTAGAATTCTAATCTATTGATTCTAGACCAGCTAGAATCAATAGTAGATAGAACAGTGAAAGTTTGATTCTAGCTAGTCTATCTACTATTTCTATGAGTCATATGCAAGACGTCATTTTAGAAAAGACTTTTTCACTATTCAATAAATAGATTCAAATCTATTTGAATCTAGAATCAAACTTTCTGTTTGATTCTAATAGAATTAATAGAATAGCACTAGTTCGTATGTGACGTCTTGCATATGGTTCTAGAATTCTAATCTATTGATTCTAGCTAGTTTATCTACTATTTTTATGAGTCATATGCAAGAAGTCATTTTAGAAAAGACTTTTTCACTATTCAATAAATAGATTCAAATCTATTTGAATCTAGAATCAAACTTTCTGTTTGATTCTAATAGAATCAATAGAATAGCACTAGTTCGTATGTGACGTCTTGCATATGGTTCTAGAATTCTAATCTATTGATTCTAGACCAGCTAGAATCAATAGTAGATAGAACAGTGAAAGTTTGATTCTAGCTAGTCTATCTACTATTTCTATGAGTCATATGCAAGACGTCATTTTAGAAAAGACTTTTTCACTATTCAATAAATAGATTCAAATCTATTTGAATCTAGAATCAAACTTTCTATTTGATTCTAATAGAATCAATAGAATAGCACTAGTTCGTATGTGACGTCTTGCATATGGTTCTAGAATTCTAATCTATTGATTCTAGCTAGTCTATCTACTATTTCTATGAGTCATATGCAAGACGTCATTTTAGAAAAGACTTTTTCACTATTCAATAAATAGATTCAAATCTATTTGAATCTAGAATCAAACTTTCTGTTTGATTCTAATAGAATCAATAGAATAGCACTAGTTCGTATGTGACGTCTTGCATATGCTTCTAGAATTCTAATCTATTGATTCTAGACCAGCTAGAATCAATAGTAGATAGAACAGTGAAAGTTTGATTCTAGCTAGTCTATCTACTATTTCTATGAGTCATATGCAAGACGTCATTTTAGAAAAGACTTTTTCACTATTCAATAAATAGATTCAAATCTATTTGAATCTAGAATCAAACTTTCTGTTTGATTCTAATAGAATCAATAGAATAGCACTAGTTCGTATGTGACGTCTTGCATATGGTTCTAGAATTCTAATCTATTGATTCTAGCTAGTCTATCTACTATTTCTATGAGTCATATGCAAGATGTCATTTTAGAAAAGACTTTTTCACTATTCAATAAATAGATTCAAATCTATTTGAATCTAGAATCAAACTTTCTGTTTGATTCTAATAGAATCAATAGAATAGCACTAGTTCGTATGTGACGTCTTGCATATGGTTCTAGAATTCTAATCTATTGATTCTAGACCAGCTAGAATCAATAGTAGATAGAACAGTGAAAGTTTGATTCTAGCTAGTCTATCTACTATTTCTATGAGTCATATGCAAGACGTCATTTTAGAAAAGACTTTTTCACTATTGAATAAATAGATTCAAATCTATTTGAATCTAGAATCAAACTTTCTGTTTGATTCTAATAGAATCAATAGAATAGCACTAGTTCGTATGTGACGTCTTTGCATATGGTTCTAGAATTCTAATCTATTGATTCTAGCTAGTCTATCTACTATTTCTATGAGTCTTATGCAAGACGTCATTTTAGAAAAGACTTTTTCACTATTCAATAAATAGATTCAAATCTATTTGAATCTAGAATCAAACTTTCTGTTTGATTCTAATAGAATCAATAGAATAGCACTAGTTCGTATGTGACGTCTTGCATATGGTTCTAGGATTCTAATCTATTGATTCTAGACCAGCTAGAATCAATAGTAGATAGAACAGTGAAAGTTTGATTCTAGCTAGTCTATCTACTATTTCTATGAGTCATATGCAAGACGTCATTTTAGAAAAGACTTTTTCACTATTCAATAAATAGATTCAAATCCATTTGAATCTAGAATCAAACTTTCTGTTTGATTCTAATAGAATCAATAGAATAGCACTAGTTCGTATGTGACGTCTTGCATATGGTTCTAGAATTCTAATCTATTGATTCTAGCTAGTCTATCTACTATTTCTATGAGTCAAATGCAAGACGTCATTTTAGAAAAGACTTTTTCACTATTCAATAAATAGATTCAAATCTATTTGAATCTAGAATCAAACTTTCTGTTTGATTCTAATAGAATCAATAGAATAGCACTAGTTCGTATGTGACGTCTTGCATATGGTTCTAGAATTCTAATCTATTGATTCTAGACCAGCTAGAATCAATAGTAGATAGAACAGTGAAAGTTTGATTCTAGCTAGTCTATCTACTATTTCTATGAGTCATATGCAAGACGTCATTTTAGAAAAGACTTTTTCACTATTCAATAAATAGATTCGAATCTATTTGAATCTAGAATCAAACTTTCTGTTTGATTCTAATAGAATCAATAGAATAGCACTAGTTCGTATGTGACGTCTTGCATATGGTTCTAGAATTCTAATCTATTGATTCTAGCTAGTCTATCTACTATTTCTATGAGTCATATGCAAGACGTCATTTTAGAAAAGACTTTTTCACTATTCAATAAATAGATTCAAATCTATTTGAATCTAGAATCAAACTTTCTATTTGATTCTAATAGAATCAATAGAATAGCACTAGTTCGTATGTGACGTCTTGCATATGGTTCTAGAATTCAAATCTATTGATTCTAGACCAGCTAGAATCAATAGTAGATAGAACAGTGAAAGTTTGATTCTAGCTAGTCTATCTACTATTTCTATGAGTCATATGCAAGACGTCATTTTAGAAAAGACTTTTTCACTATTCAATAAATAGATTCAAATATATTTGAATCTAGAATCAAACTTTCTGTTTGATTCTAATAGAATCAATAGAATAGCACTAGTTCGTATGTGACGTCTTGCATATGGTTCTAGAATTCTAATCTATTGATTCTAGACCAGCTAGAATCAATAGTAGATAGAACAGTGAAAGTTTGATTCTAGCTAGTCTATCTACTATTTCTATGAGTCATATGCAAGACGTCATTTTAGAAAAGACTTTTCACTATTCAATAAATAGATTCAAATCTATGTGAATCTAGAATCAAACTTTCTGTTTGATTCTAATAGAATCAATAGAATAGCACTAGTTCGTATGTGACGTCTTGCATATGGTTCTAGAATTCTAATCTATTGATTCTAGCTAGTCTATCTACTATTTCTATGATTCATATGCAAGACGTCATTTTAGAAAAGACTTTTTCACTATTCAATAAATAGATTCAAATCTATTTGAATCTAGAATCAAACTTTCTGTTTGATTCTAATAGAATCAATAGAATAGCACTAGTTCGTATGTGACGTCTTGCATATGGTTCTAGAATTCTAATCTATTGATTCTAGACCAGCTAGAATCAATAGTAGATAGAACAGTGAAAGTTTGATTCTAGCTAGTCTATCTACTATTTCTATGAGTCATATGCAAGACGTCATTTAGAAAAGACTTTTTCACTATTCAATAAATAGATTCAAATCTATTTGAATCTAGAATCAAACTTTCTGTTTGATTCTAATAGAATCAATAGAATAGCACTAGTTCGTATGTGACGTCTTGCATATGGTTCTAGAATTCGAATCTATTGATTCTAGCTAGTCTATCTACTATTTCTATGAGTCATATGCAAGACGTCATTTTAGAAAAGACTTTTTCACTATTCAATAAATAGATTCAAATCTATTTGAATCTAGAATCAAACTTTCTGTCTGATTCTAATAGAATCAATAGAATAGCACTAGTTCGTATGTGACGTCTTGCATATAGTTCTAGAATTCTAATTTATTGATTCTAGACCAGCTAGAATCAATAGTAGATAGAACAGTGAAAGTTTGATTCTAGCTAGTCTATCTACTATTTCTATGAGTCATATGCAAGGCGTCATTTTAGAAAAGACTTTTTCACTATTCAATAAATAGATTCAAATCTATTTGAATCTAGAATCAAACTTTCTGTTTGATTCTAATAGAATCAATAGAATAGCACTAGTTCGTATGTGACGTCTTGCATATGGTTCTAGAATTCTAATCTATTGATTCTAGATAGTCTATCTACTATTTCTATGAGTCATATGCAAGACGTCATTTTAGAAAAGACTTTTTCACTATTCAATAAATAGATTCAAATCTATTTGAATCTAGAATCAAACTTTCTGTTTGATTCTAATAGAATCAATAGAATAGCACTAGTTCGTATGTGACGTCTTGCATATGGTTCTAGAATTCTAATCTATTGATTCTAGACCAGCTAGAATCAATAGTAGATAGAACAGTGAAAGTTTGATTCTAGCTAGTCTATCTACTATTTCTATGAGTCATATGCAAGACGTCATTTAGAAAAGACTTTTTCACTATTCAATAAATAGATTCAAATCTATTTGAATCTAGAATCAAACTTTCTGTTTGATTCTAATAGAATCAATAGAATAGCACTAGTTCGTATGTGACGTCTTGCATATGGTTCTAGAATTCTAATCTATTGATTCTAGCTAGTCTATCTACTATTTCTATGAGTCATAAGCAAGACGTCATTTTAGAAAAGACTTTTTCACTATTCAATAAATAGATTCATATCTATTTGAATCTAGAATCAAACTTTCTGTTTGATTCTAATAGAATCAATAGAATAGCACTAGTTCGTATGTGACGTCTTGCATATGGTTCTAGAATTCTAATCTATTGATTCTAGACCAGCTAGAATCAATAGTAGATAGAACAGTGAAAGTTTGATTCTAGCTAGTCTATCTACTATTTCTATGAGTCATATGCAAGACGTTATTTTAGAAAAGACTTTTTCACTATTCAATAAATAGATTCAAATCTATTTGAATCTAGAATCAAACTTTCTGTTTAATTCAAATAGAATCAATAGAATAGCACTAGTTCGTATGTGACGTCTTGCATATGGTTCTAGAATTCTAATCTATTGATTCTAGCTAGTCTATCTACTATTTCTATGAGTCATATGCAAGATGTCATTTTAGAAAAGACTTTTTCACTATTCAATAAATAGATTCAAATCTATTTGAATCTAGAATCAAACTTTCTGTTTGATTCTAATAGAATCAATAGAATAGCACTAGTTCGTTTGTGACGTCTTGCATATGGTTCTAGAATTCTAATCTATTGATTCTAGACCAGCTAGAATCAATAGTAGATAGAACAGTGAAAGTTTTATTCTAGCTAGTCTATCTACTATTTCTATGAGTCATATGCAAGACGTCATTTTAGAAAAGACTTTTTCACTATTCAATAAATAGATTCAAATCTATTTGAATCTAGAATCAAACTTTCTGTTTGATTCTAATAGAATCAATAGAATAGCACTAGTTCGTATGTGACGTCTTGCATATGGTTCTAGAATTCTAATCTATTGATTCTAGCTAGTCTATCTACTATTTCTATGAGTCATATGCAAGACGTCATTTTAGAAAAGACTTTTTCACTATTCAATAAATAGATTCAAATCTATTTGAATCTAGAATCAAACTTTCTCTTTGATTCTAATAGAATCAATAGAATAGCACTAGTTCGTATGTGACGTCTTGCATATGGTTCTAGAATTCTAATCTATTGATTCTAGACCAGCTAGAATCAATAGTAGATAGAACAGTGAAAGTTTGATTCTAGCTAGTCTATCTACTATTTCTATGAGTCATATGCAAGACGTCATTTTAGAAAAGACTTTTTCACTATTCAATAAATAGATTCAAATCTATTTGAATCTAGAATCAAACTTTTCGTTTGATTCTAATAGAATCAATAGAATAGCACTAGTTCGTATGTGACGTCTTGCATATGGTTCTAAAATTCTAATCTATTGATTCTAGCTAGTCTATCTACTATTTCTATGAGTCATATGCAAGATGTCATTTTAGAAAAGACTTTTTCACTATTCAATAAATAGATTCAAATCTATTTGAATCTAGAATCAAACTTTCTGTTTGATTCTAATAGAATCAATAGAATAGCACTAGTTCGTATGTGACGTCTTGCATATGGTTCTAGAATTCTAATCTATTGATTCTAGACCAGCTAGAATCAATAGTAGATAGAACAGTGAAAGTTTGATTCTAGCTAGTCTATCTACTATTTCTATGAGTCATATGCAAGACGTCATTTTAGAAAAGACTTTTTCACTATTCAATAAATAGATTCAAATCTATTTGAATCTAGAATCAAACTTTCTGTTTGATTCTAATAGAATCAATAGAATAGCACTAGTTCGTATGTGACGTCTTGCATATGGTTCTAGAATTCTAATCTATTGATTCTAGCTAGTCTATCTACTATTTCTATGAGTCATATGCAAGACGTCATTTTAGAAAAGACTTTTTCACTATTCAATAAATAGATTCAAATCTATTTGAATCTAGAATCAAACTTTCTCTTTGATTCTAATAGAATCAATAGAATAGCACTAGTTCGTATGTGACGTCTTGCATATGGTTCTAGAATTCTAATCTATTGATTCTAGACCAGCTAGAATCAATAGTAGATAGAACAGTGAAAGTTTGATTCTAGCTAGTCTATCTACCATTTCTATGAGTCATATGCAAGACGTCATTTTAGAAAAGACTTTTTCACTATTCAATAAATAGATTCAAATCTATTTGAATCTAGAATCAAACTTTTCGTTTGATTCTAATATAATCAGTAGAATAGCACTAGTTCGTATGTGACGTCTTGCATATGGTTCTAGAATTCTAATCTATTGATTCTAGCTAGTCTATCTACTATTTCTATGAGTCATATGCAAGACGTCATTTTAGAAAAGACTTTTTCACTATTCAATAAATAGATTCAAATCTATTTGAATCTAGAATCAAACTTTCTGTTTGATTCTAATAGAATCAATAGAATAGCACTAGTTCGTATGTGACGTCTTGCATATGGTTCTAGAATTCTAATCTATTGATTCTAGACCAGCTAGAATCAATAGTAGATAAAACAGTGAAAGTTTGATTCTAGCTAGTCTATCTACTATTTCTATGAGTCATATGCAAGACGTCATTTTAGAAAAGACTTTTTCACTATTCAATAAATAGATTCAAATCTATTTGAATCTAGAATCAAACTTTCTGTTTTATTCTAATAGAATCAATAGAATAGCACTAGTTCGTATGTGACGTCTTGCATATGGTTCTAGAATTCTAATCTATTGATTCTAGCTAGTCTATCTACTATTTCTATGAGTCATATGCAAGACGTCATTTTAGAAAAGACTTTTTCACTATTCAATAAATAGATTCAAATCTATTTGAATCTAGAATCAAACTTTCTGTTTGATTCTAATAGAATCAATAGAATAGCACTAGTTCGTATGTGACGTCTTGCATATGGTTCTAGAATTCTAATCTATTGATTCTAGACCAGCTAGAATCAATAGTAGATAGAACAGTGAAAGTTTGATTCTAGCTAGTCTATCTACTATTTCTATGAGTCATATGCAAGACGTCATTTTAGAAAAGACTTTTTCACTATTTAATAAATAGATTCAAATCTATTTGAATCTAGAATCAAACTTTCTGTTTGATTCTAATAGAATCAATAGAATAGCACTAGTTCGTATGTGACGTCTTGCATATGGTTCTAGAATTCTAATCTATTGATTCTAGCTAGTCTATCTACTATTTCTATGAGTCATATGCAAGACGTCATTTTAGAAAAGACTTTTTCACTATTCAATAAATAGATTCAAATCTATTTGAATCTAGAATCAAACTTTCTGTTTGATTCTAATAGAATCAATAGAATAGCACTAGTTCGTATGTGACGTCTTGCATATGGTTCTAGAATTCTAATCTATTGATTCTAGACCAGCTAGAATCAATAGTAGATAGAACAGTGAAAGTTTGATTCTAGCTAGTCTATCTACTATTTCTATGAGTCATATGCAAGACGTCATTTTAGAAAAGACTTTTTCACTATTCAATAAATAGATTCAAATCTATTTGAATCTAGAATCAAACTTTCTGTTTGATTCTAATAGAATCGATAGAATAGCACTAGTTCGTATGTGACGTCTTGCATATGGTTCTAGAATTCTAATCTATTGATTCTAGCTAGTCTATCTACTATTTCTATGAGTCATATGCAAGACGTCATTTTAGAAAAGACTTTTTCAATATTCAATAAATAGATTCAAATCTATTTGAATCTAGAATCAAACTTTCTGTTTGATTCTAATAGAATCAATAGAATAGCACTAGTTCGTATGTGACGTTTTGCATATGGTTCTAGAATTCTAATCTATTGATTCTAGACCAGCTAGAATCAATAGTAGATAGAACAGTGAAAGTTTGATTCTAGCTAGTCTATCTACTATTTCTATGAGTCATATGCAAGACGTCATTTTAGAAAAGACTTTTTCACTATTCAATAAATAGATTCAAATCTATTTGAATCTAGAATCAAACTTTCTGTTTGATTCTAATAGAATCAATAGAATAGCACTAGTTCATATGTGACGTCTTGCATATGGTTCTAGAATTCTAATCTATTGATTCTAGCTAGTCTATCTACTATTTCTATGAGTCATATGCAAGACGTCATTTTAGAAAAGACTTTTTCACTATTCAATAAATAGATTCAAATGAATTTGAATCTAGAATCAAACTTTCTGTTTGATTCTAATAGAATCAATAGAATAGCACTAGTTCGTATGTGACGTCTTGCATATGGTTCTAGAATTCTAATCTATTGATTCTGGACCAGCTAGAATCAATAGTAGATAGAACAGTGAAAGTTTGATTCTAGCTAGTCTATCTACTATTTCTATGAGTCATATGCAGGACGTCATTTTAGAAAAGACTTTTTCACTATTCAATAAATAGATTCAAATTTATTTGAATCTAGAATCAAACTTTCTGTTTGATTCTAATAGAATCAATAGAATAGCACTAGTTCGTATGTGACGTCTTGCATATGGTTCTAGAATTCTAATCTATTGATTCTAGCTAGTCTATCTACTATTTCTATGAGTCATATGCAAGACGTCATTTTAGAAAAGACTTTTTCACTATTCAATAAATAGATTCAAATCTATTTGAATCTAGAATCAAACTTTCTGTTTGATTCTAATAGAATCAATAGAATAGCACTAGTTCGTATGTGACGTCTTGCATATGGTTCTAGAATTCTAATCTATTGATTCTAGACCAGCTAGAATCAATAGTAGATAGAACAGTGAAAGTTTGATTCTAGCTAATCTATCTACTATTTCTATGAGTCATATGCAAGACCTCATTTTAGAAAAGACTTTTTCACTATTCAATAAATAGATTCAAATCTATTTGAATCTAGAATCAAACTTTCTGTTTGATTCTAATAGAATCAATAGAATAGCACTAGTTCGTATGTGACGTCTTGCATATGGTTCTAGAATTCTAATCTATTGATTCTAGCTAGTCTATCTACTATTTCTATGAGTCATATGCAAGACGTCATTTTAGAAAAGACTTTTTCACTATTCAATAAATAGATTCAAATCTATTTGAATCTAGAATCAAACTTTCTGTTTGATTCTAATAGAATCAATAGAATAGCACTAGTTCGTATGTGACGTCTTGCATATGGTTCTAGAATTCTAATCTATTGATTCTAGACCAGCTAGAATCAATAGTAGATAGAACAGTGAAAGTTTGATTCTAGCTAGTCTATCTACTATTTCTATGAGTCATATGCAAGACGTCATTTTAGAAAAGACTTTTTCACTATTCAATAAATAGATTCAAATCTATTTGAATCTAGAATCAAACTTTCTGTTTGATTCTAATAGAATCAATAGAATAGCACTAGTTCGTATGTG